>NC_133124.1:45260834-45560834 GCF_048418815.1 Hemitrygon akajei | reverse complement strand
AGGGCAGGGTTGAACTTGGAGGCAAAGTTGAAGAAATTGATGAGCTCAACATGGGTGTATGAAACAGCACCAATGCAGTTGTCAACGTAGTGCAGGAAGAGTAGGGAAGCTTTACCATGCAAGGCTTGGAATATTGATTGTTCCACATAGCCAATGAAAAAGCTGGCATAGCAGGAGGCTATGGCTACCCCTAGAGTTGGGAGAAAGTGGGAGGAGCAAAGGAAAAATCGTTGAGGGTGAGGACTATGCAGTAGAGTTTTAAGGCTTTCTTGATGGTGGATAGAGGTGTATAGGGACTGGACATCCAAGGTGAAAATAAGACTTTCAGGGCCAGGGAATTGAAAGTTGTTGAGAAGATCAAGTGCATGTGAAATGTCACAGATATAGGTGGGGAGGGAGTGAACCAAGGGGAAGGAGAATTGAGTTGAGGTATGCAGACATGAGTTCAGTGGGCAGAAGCAGGCAGATACAATGGGCATACCTCGACAGACACTCCTCTTTTGCCACGATGAGGCCTTGAACAAGCTCTTTGGATCTGTGCGGTGAGGTGGAAAGCATTAGGTTTCAATGTTTTTAGAGAACATGAAATGGTTAATTGTTGTGTAATAAGATTATTAATTATGTAGAATTACTTGTATTTTTCTCAAGTGATTTGCTCTTTGTAATGCGGTCTGCTTGTTCCTTCCGTATGAACTTGAGTTTATTTTGATAGGCTCGAGGATTTCACGTTACTGCTATTATTTAAACTGATACTCAATTAGCACTAATCACTGGGTCCTCATTTTGAGTATGTTATGTCTTGCGGTGTTCTGTTGAAATTCTTATAAAAATAAACTCCGGTTGCCATTGGAGTCTGTCTTCCTTCCATACTTGAGTTCCGACATTGCCAGCACACATCATGACAGAAGCCACTCTCAGGATGGAGGAGCAACACCTCATATTCTGCTGGGTAGCCTCCAACTTGATGGTATGAACATCAATTTCTCCTTCGGGTAAAAATTTGTCTTCCTTTTCCCTCTTCTACTATTCCCTACACTGGCCTCTTACCTCTTCTCCTCACCTGCCTATCACCTCCCTCTGGTGCTCCTCCTTCTTTCCTTTCTCCCATTGTTCACTCTCCTCTCTTACTAGATTCCTTCTTCTGAAGCCCTTTTCCTTTCCCACCCACCTGGCTTCACCTATCATCTTACAGCTAGTCCTCTTTCCCTTCCCCCCACCTTTTTATTCTGGCATCCCCTTTTCCTTTCCAGCCCTGAAGAAGGGTCGTTGCCTAAAACAATTGTCTATTCATTTCCATAGATGCTGCCTCACCTGCTGAGTTCCTCTAGCATTTTGTGTGTGTTGCTCTGGATATCCAGCTTCTGCAGAATCTTGTGTCTATTTCTTTTCATCTATTGTCAACACAGGTGGCATTATTGCATTTATCTGACCAAGAATCTGCTGGAGATTAGTATAATACCAATAATTTTGTCAAATTTATTGCAAGAACCATTTGAAATAATCAACAATTTTCAGTCCAGAACACAAAACTCCCACCAACTCCTGGAATGGAGAGGATTAGTTATGGGATAGGTACAAGACCTAGACAGATAGGTCCTGAAATTTCATGGACCTAGCTTAAGTCTCCTCCATTATATTGTTGGTAATTCAGCAGAATTGCCAAAAGGCTTGGAATAAATTGCTAAAAATTGATCATTTCACTGGAGTTATTACTTGTGCCCTGTCTATTGTTAAGATGGGACCCTAGTGTTAGCCCCATCACAGCTAAATGCTAAAACAAAATCAGGTCACTGATTTTCTTGCATTATTTGCTCTGGGAGTGAACCATGACATACTTCCTGATGCACAAGTAATTTGCCAGAGCAGCAATCCTGACCTGAATGTAAAAAAAACTGACAGACCAGTGTCTTTGAAAGAGATGCAGCTTATAATTGAAGAGAAAAATGGGTCTCTGGCTAAGATGAGGGTGAATTGCTCACTATGTTAAGGCCAAGTACAGTGGATAATGGTATTCCCTAAAGTTGAAGAATAATCATCCAAAATGAAAAATTCCCAAAACAAAATAGCAATAATGTTCTGCCAAACAAAATAACAAATGGAACAAAGAAACAATTGAAACCATGACAGCTTAAGCATTTATTGCAAATCAACTGGAAAAGTAATTTCCATAACTTAGCAAACATATATTTGTTCATGTCAATGAAGTCTGTGTTGTGAATAGGTGCCTGCCTGAAGTTCTGTGCTGTTTAATTTTTAAATAAGGCATATGCATGCCAATCACTCAGCCATCAGAAAAGGTAAAATGGCAAAGCTTAAGTTCCAATTTTCTAGCCAATTTCTCCAGTAGAATCTCACACAGTTAGAGATGGATGGTCTTCATATATCTCAACCACCAAAAACAAACCATCCATACTCCAAACCTGAGAAACCAAATATGAACATATTACAGCCAGAAAAAAAAGATGAAGAATTTCCAGACACATAATGCAGGAGGAACTCAGCAGCTTAGGTAATATTTATGGAGAGGAATAAGCTGTTGACTTTTGGGACAAGATCCTTCATTAGGAATGAAAAGGAAGGGGAAAGAAACCAGAATAAAAAGGGGGCAGAGGAAGGGGTACAAACTGGCAAGTGATAAGTGAACCTAGATGAGAGGGAAGTTGGGTGGTTGGGAGAGGGGTATGATGTGAGAAGCTGGCAGATGATGAGTGGAAGAGTTAAAGGGCTGAAGAAGAAAGAGATAGGAGGGGTAAGTGGACAATGGGAGAAAGGGAAGGAGGAGGGGCATCAGAGGGTGGTGATGGTGTTGTGAGGAGAATGGAGGGAGTAAGAGGGGAGCCAGAATGGGGAATGGAAAAAAGAAAGAAGGGTGAAGGGGAGAAATTACCAGAAGTTAAATAAATCAATACTTATGCCTTCAGGTTGGAGCCATAGGATTTAGGGATTCTCAGAAACCTTAAACCTCAACTTTAGGTGTTTGTTTCTTTGTATTCACATCATACTGAATACAGAGTATTCAGTGAGACAGGTTATTCTGTATTCTCCCCCTGTGTCACTAATGCGATTCCTTTGGCTGTACGAAGTGTGGTTAATCTACCTAAGTATCTACTTCGTTGAACCTCGCTAGGAAATCCACAACAGAGGAGACTTGTGCAGAAACTTGATTGCTTTTGAAAGTACTTCTTGCGGATGTTATACTCAGAAGCAAATCACATGCATGCTTTACATACTTAATCATTATTATGGTGGGGACTTGTGTCACAGCTGGGCCCATCCTTGAACATGCCCCTGCTCAGTCAGTATAGGCACAAAATTCTTGGCTGACTTTTTTTTGGCAAAAAAGTCTTTACTCATGATAAAAATATAAATGCACAAGGAAGAAACAATGCAAAGGAAAACCTTTACAATATATTCATGAGAAATACTGCTCAGACATTATACCTGTGGAGATGTTGCCTTCTGGATGAAATTCAAACAAAAGTCAAATTTTCCCAATTAAAACTGACAATTTGCACTCTACTGAGAAGGGTTCCCAGGCTGGAATCCACAGTCCTGGCAGAAAAAGATTGGGAACCCCTTGTTTAGAGGAAGAACATTTGATTTTCCTCATGCTATCTCACCAAACCTTCATCCATATTTCCTACAATACAATATGACTAGCATTCAGAGAAGGAGAAGGTTTGGGGAGATTCACCAGGATATAAGACCATAAGACAAAGGAGCAGAAGTCGGCCATTCAGCCCATCGAGTCAGCTCCACCATTTTATCATGAGCTGATCCATTCTCCCATTTAGTCCCACTCCCCCACCTTCTCACCATAACCTTTGATGCCCTGGCTACTCAGATACCTATCAATCTCTGCCTTAAATACACCCAATGACTTGGCCTCCACTGCCACCCATGGCAACAAATTCCACAGATTCACCACCCTCTGGCTAAAAAAATTTCTTCGCATCTCTGTTTTGAATGGGCGCCCTTCAATCCTTAAGTCATGCCCTCTTGTACTAGACTCCCCCACCATGAGAAACAACTTTGCCACATCCACTCTGTCCATGCCTTTCAACATTCGAAATGTTTCTATGAGGTCCCCCCTCATTCTTCTAAACTCCAAGGAATACAATCCAAGAACGGTCAAACGTTCCTCATATGTTAACCCTCTCACTCCTGGAATCATTCTAGTGAATCTTCTCTGAACCCTCTCCAAAGTCAGCACATCCTTTCTTAAATAAGGAGCCCGAAACTGCACACAGTACTCCAAGTGAGATTTTACCAGTGCCTTATAGAATCTCAACATCACATCCCTGCTCCTATACTCTATTCCTCTAGAAATGAATGCCAACATTGCATTCGCCTATATCCTGGAACAGAAATTTTCAGCTAGGAGAAGAGACTGAATAGGCAGCATTTGTTTTCAATGGAAAATGGGGGCTGAGAGGGAATCTGATAGAGGTGTACAAAACTAGAAGAGGCCCAGATAGGGCAGATAGTAGGAAATCTTTCTCCACAGCTGAAGTATCAGGGGTAAGGTTGATTGCTGATAAATAGCATTTGAATAGATAGGTACTAAATGGCCGGCATGATTGTGGTGGGCTGAAGAGTCCATTTCTGCACTGCATGACTCTATACCTCTATGATACTATTAGCTGAGAGCAATCTTTGTGAGAACCTGAAGCAAGCCTGACTTTCTTTCTTCCCTGCCTCATTTTCCCTTGCTTTGCAGAGAGAAATTACATCTTATATACTGTATCTAGGCAACATTACCAAATTGCTCTCAAACACATGCAGAAGGAAGCAGGATAAAACTTGCATGAAAACAATATGGATATTTAAATTGAAGAAGTATACAAAATGAAGCAGCCCTAACGTTAATTAACGAATAGAAAGTCTTCGATGTGATGCATTCCTGAATAAACTGTGGAAAATTCCCTCTGGCTACATTTGTGCACAGTTTTAGGAAAATATAATGCACAGTTGAATTATTTAATGATTTCTAAGCTATTCTCATTGGATCAAGACAATAATTGAAGGGCTACAAAAGTTAATAATGCAAGCTAAATATTCACTATGTTGCTTCAAAATTGCCCATGGTTGAAGAATAAAAATCAGTTCTGCAGCAGCAGAGTGCACTGAATATGCAACAGCACATTATGCAGATTTTGAAGTAACCTGGCAAAATTTAGAGCTTGCAGCTCACATAGGTTCCACTGACTTTGCAAATGATTGATATGCTTATATTTTCTTTCCAGTATTATTAAAATTATAAGCAATGCAGAAAGGGGAATGGACATCCTCTGTGGAGTTTTTTGCCATTCAGTAATTGTAATGTAATTTTCCCTTGGGCGTGAGAAAGATACATCAGCAAGAGCATCTTTGTAAGTGGTTGAGTGTCAAAAGGTGTTATTTAAAAATTGTCTAATCTTATTGCAAAATTACAATAAATTATCATAATGGTCTTTATACTGTGGGATGGAACAGAAAAGTAAAAGACTTATATAATAGTTTTAAAGAAGCTTGGATGAAATCAGTTGGAGAACTATATGCAGATTTGGGAATCAAACCTCAGAAATGATACATTAGGTTTAGATTTGGTACAAGGGAAATTCACAAATGACATTTATAATCTCTTGAGACACAGAAATTGAAAGATCATACATCCATTTAAATTGATAAAATGATCAGATAGATACACTGGTCCCTTTGGTGGAAGAAATTGGGATGGTCTTAAAGCTAGAGCTACAACATTAGATGTAGAGAGAACCCAAGTTGACCCTGTAAAAATATGCAAAGTAAATAGATCAGAGAGTGGCAGCTGAACGCTCTTGGTCCCAGCCTTCTACTGAAAGAGAGAGTAACGTGTCTGACAAGGAAAATTCAATAGAATGTACTTTGATAAATCATTCAGCAACTTAAAAACAAACAATGAGATAACATGCTGAAGCCGGAGAGGGAGCCAGAGGAACTAGGCACTAGCCTGCATGAAAATAGCAATGAATCTAGTGCTTACTCAGAATGGTTATTTGAAATTGATTGAAGCTTAATACAGTATGATGACTCATTTATGCTTCTGAGAGAAATTGTGAAATAAGTCAGGAAATAAATGCAAAGGAACTAAAGGCAAAATGCTGCCACCCACTGATTAACCATCTGTACAAATCATTGTGCCACACAAGCCTGTGTGGTTTACCCTTCAAGACAATGTATTTTGACACCATACTGTTTTACATGTACATTTTTGCCTTGAATGAACTCATATTTGTGGAAGAGTAACCAGTCATAACTGAAGAGATGAAGTCTGTATAAATGATCACAGTTGTTAGGATTATGTGCTTCGTACTAAAGCAGTTGTGTATTTTATTCCACTTTAGAAATTCAGCTTTATTGAAGTCAATAGAACTGAATTTCAGAAATGAAGGGGAACATGCTGACATTGCCTCAGAATACTAATGAACATTCTCTGCTGTGACATCGATGCAAGCACATCCTTCTTTACATAAGGAATTGAAACTATATGCAGTTCTCTAAGTTCAGTCTAAGCAATGCCCTGTAGTGTTACAACAAAACCTCTATGCTTTGTACTCCACATTCACTGCAATTAAAACACTTCTGTAGCTGTAGATAAGGTTAAGTATGGACCTTGCATTAGAGTATTAAACTGGAGCAGGGCAAAGTACGAGAGCATAAGGCAGGAACTAGGGAAAGCTGTTTGTGGGCTACTTTGCATCAGTATTTACCAAGGAGAAAGATGTGGAGGATAAGGAGATTAGTGTGGACCATGCTAACATGCTGGGGGTTTTCAAGATAAGGTAGAAGGTAATGGCCCCTTCAAGAACATTAAGGTAAATAAATTCCTAGGATGTGATAAGATATACCCAGGTTGTTGGGGCCTTAGTCAAAATCCTTGTGTCCTCCCTAGGAAGAGGTGTGGTCCAGGAGGAATGGCGAGCACAAAAGCACAAAAAACTACAAAGTAAATTTATTACCAGAGTACATATATGTCACCATATACAACCCTGAGTTTCATTTTCTTGCAAGTATACACAATAAATCCAAGAAACATAGTAGAATCAATGAAAGATCACACCCAACAGGACAAGCAACCATTGTGCAAAATATAACAAATTGTGTAAATACCAAAGGAAAAATAAATAATAAATAAATAAACAATAAATATTGAGAACATGAGATGAAGAGTCCTTGAAAATGTGCCCATAGGTTGTGGGAACAGTTCAGTGATGGGCTAATGAGTGAATGTTGTTCCATTATTCATATAAGGAAATGGGAAAAATTCTAGAAACTATAGACTAGTGAATCTCACATCAGTGGTAGGGATTTATTGGACAGATCTATTATGGTTAGGACTTATGAGCATTTGGTAAACCATGGTCTAATTAGGGACAGTCAACATGGTTTTCTGCAGGGCAAGTTATGTCTTACAAACTTGACTGAGTTTTTCAATGAGGTGACAATGGTGATTAATGATGATAGAACTATGGATGTTGTCTATACGAATTTCAGTAAGGAGTTTGACAATGTCCCTCATGGGAGGCTCATCTAGAAGACTAGATGCTTAGAATCTGGGGTTCATTGGCCATTGGATTCTGAATAGGTTTGTACATTGAAGAGAGAAGGTAGTTGTTGATGGGACTTATTCCAGCTAGAGGTCTGTGACTAGTACTGTTCTGCGGGGATCCATATCAGGACTTCTGCTGTCTTTGATATATATAAATGACCTGACTTAAAATGTAATGTGTGGGTTAATTAGTCTGCAGACAATGTAAAGATTGGCAGTGTTTTGGATAGTATAGAAGACTGCCAGGGCATACAGCAAGTTATACACTCAATGAGTTGCAGATATGAGTGGAGAAATAGCAGCTGGAGTTTGACCCTGTCGGTTGTGGTGTTGCACTTTGGGAGGACAAATGGAATGAGTCAGTGTACTGTTAATGACAGGACCCTTAATAATGTTGACGTGCAGGGAAATATTGAGATCCAAGTATAGAACTCCCTGAAAGAGGTTGGTAGGTGGTTAAAAAAGGCCAATGGCATGCTTGTCTCTATTAGCTGAGGAACTGGGTTCAAGAGTCAGGAAGTTATAAAACCATAGAACATTACAGCACAGAAACAGGCCTGTTGGCCCTTCTTGGCTGTGCCAAACCATTTTTCTGCCTAGTCCCACTGACCTGCACCCAGCCCATATCCCTCCACACCCTTCTCATCCATGTACCTGTCCAAGTTTTTCTTAAATGTTAAAAGTGAGCCCGCATTTACGACTTCATCTGGCAGCTCTTTCCACACCCCCACCACTCGCTGTTTGAAGAAGCCCCCCCTAATGTTCCCTTTAACCTTTTCCCCCTTCACCCTTAACCCATGTCCTCTTTTTTTTCTCCCCTACCCTCAGTGAAAAAAGCCTGCTTGCATTCACTCTATCTATACCCATCATAATTTTATATACCTCTATCAAATCTTATGTTGTATCTTTATAAGCCACTTATGGAAAATCGGCAGACACTGGAAATCAAAGTACTGGAAAACTCAGCAGGCCAGGCAGCATCCATGGAAAAGAGCAGTCGATGTTTCAGGCCAAGACCCTTCATTAAGACTGGAAAAAAAAATGAGGAATCAAAGTAAGAAGGTTCGGGGAGAAATGGAAGAAGGACAAAGTCGTAAATGATAGGTGAAACTGGGAGGAGGAGTGACATAAAAAACTGGGAAGTCAATTGGTGAAAGAGATAAAGGATTCAAGAAAGAGGAATCCAATAGGAGAGGACAGAAGGCCATGGAAGAGAAAATCTGCAGATGCTGGAAATCCAAGCAACACACACAAAATGCTGGAGGAACTCAGCAGTTCAGTCAGCATCTATGGAAAAGAGTACAATCAGCATTTCAGGCTGAGACCCTTTGGCAGCACTGAAGAAAAAAAGATGTGGAGTAGATTTAAAATGTGGTGAAGGGGAAGAGAGAAACACAAGAAATAGGTGAAACTGGGAGGGAGAGGATTGAAGTAAAGAGCTGGGAAGTTGATTGGTGAAAGAGAAACAGGGCTGAAGAAAGGAGAGTGTGATAAGAGAGGACAGAAGGCCATGGAAGAAAGAAAAGGGAGGGAGGAGCACCAGAGGGAGATGATGGGCAGACAAAAAGATAAGGTGAGAGAGGAAAAAACGGATGGGGAATGGTGAAGTGGGAAGGGAGGCATTACCAGAAGTTTGAGTAATCGATGTTCATGCCATCATGATGGAGGCTACCAAGATGGAATCTAAGATGTTGTTCCTCTAACCTGAGTGTGGCCTCATCGCAGCAGTGGAGAAGGCCATGGATTGATATATTGACAGCATCTATGGAAAATTTTATTTTCTCAGTGACAAATGTTAGCCTAATTACCTTTCTATCTTCTTTCTTGAATTGCTGTGCTACATTTGAGGTTTTCCCATTATCTGAGTTCTTTCTGAAATCCAGGGAATTTTAGACCATAGGCATAGCAGCAGAATTAGTCGATTCAAAAGTTTGATCTGCTATTCCATGAAAGTTGATTTACTTATCCTTTTCTACCTCATTCCGGTGCCTTCTCCCCGTAACCTTTGATGCACTGACTAACCAAGAAACTATCAGCTTCCACTTTAAATATACTCAATGACTTGGCCTCCACAGCCATCTGTAGCAATGAATTCCACAGATTCACCACTTCTGGCGAAAGAAATTCCTCCTCACCTCTGTCCTAAATGATGTCCCTCTATTTGGAAACTGTGCCCTCTGGTCCTAGACTCATGCACTATAGGAAACATCCTTGCCACATCCAGTCTGTTGGGACCTTCAATATTTGATAAGTTTCAATGAGATTTGTACTTCTTCTTCTAAACTCCAGCTAGTGCAAGCCCAGAACCTTCAAACACTCCTCATATATTAACCCTTTCACTCCCAGAATCATTGTTGTGAACTTCCTCTGGACCCTCTCCAATGGCAGCACATCTTTTTCTTAGTTAAGGAGCCCAAAACTGATCACAATAGTTCAAGTACAGTGAACTAATGCTTGATAAAGCCCCAACATTACAACCTTGCTTTTATATTCTAGTCATCTAGAAATGAATGCTAATTTCCCTTCCTTACCAGCTACTCAACCTCAAAGTTAACCTTTTGGGAATCCTGCACAATGACTCCCAAGTTCATTGGTACATTCGACTTTTGAAGATTCTGTCTGTTTGGAAAATAGTGTACACCTGGATTCCTTTTAACAAAGTGCATGAACATACCATATTCTAAGTCTATTATGACACGCACCCAAATGCGCCAAGCTTCTAGGGTTTATACAGTCTAACTCTACAGGATATCTGGCTTTTTATTCTTTTTATTCTTCACCTTAAAGAAACTATATTATAGACCACCCACCAGTCTGTGAGAGTTAGAGGAACTAATTTATGCAAAGGTTGCTGACTGTTACAAGAAACATAAGGTTGTGATAGTAGGTGATTTTAACTTTCCATAAAATTGACTGGGACTTCCATACTGTAAAGGACTAGATGGGAAAGAGATTGTCAGACGTGTTCAGGGAAGTTCCTTAATCTGTACATAAAAGTTCCAACTAGAGAAAATGCCAGATCTCCTATTAGAGAATGAGTCAGGGCAGGTGACAGAAGATTTGTATCTACTGATCAAAATGCCATTAGGTTCAAGGTGATTATGGAAACGGATAGTTCTGGTCCTTACACTGAGATTCCAAATTGCAGAAAAACCAATTCTGATGCTATCAAAAGGGATCTGAGAGTACAGAGCTTGTATGTTCCCGTCAGAATAAAATGCAAGAATAACAGGTTTAAAGAACCTTAGCTTTCAAAAGATATCGTTGCTTTGGTTAAGAAAAAGAAGGAGATACATAGCAGGTAGAGACAGGCAGAAACAAATGAGGTACATGAGGAGTGTAAGAAATTCAAGGAAACACTTAAGAAGGAAATTAGGAGGGCTAAATGAAGATATGAGGTTGTTCTCCCAGACAAGGTGAAGGAGAATCTAAAGGGCTTCTGCAGATATATTAAGAGCAAAAGGATAGCAAGAGTTAAAATTGATCCTCTGGAAGATGAGAGTGGTAATCTATGCATGCTGCTGAAAGAGATGGTGGAGTTCTTATACAGAGTTTTTTGCATAAGTATTTACTTGATAGACAGGCACAGAATCCATAGATGTGAGGTAATGCATCAGCAAGGCTATGAACCCTTTACAGATCACAGAGGAGGGGTGTGCTGAGTTGAGACATAACAGGGTGCATAAATCCCTCAGACCTTGTGAGAGGCTAGTGCAGAAAATTACAAAGGCCCAAGCAGAGATATTTATAACATCCATGACATGGGTGAGGTGCCAAAGGATTGGAGGATAGCTAATTCCACATGGAGGGTTGGTCAAGATGGTTCAATTGCTCAGCATTCAAGATGAAGGAGTAAATTGGTGGACTTTGGCTTTGTGGGGGAAACCAGAGAGTGATAGTACGTGGTTGCCTCTCTAACTAGAGGCCTGTGACCAGTGGAGTGCCACAGGGATCGGTGCTGGGTCCGTTGTTGTTTATCAATTATATCAATGATCTGGATGATAATGTGGTTAACTGGATCAGCAAATTTGTGGATAACACCAAGATTGGTGTTGTAGTGGACAGCTAGGAAGACCAGCAGGGCGATCTGCATCAGCTGGAAAAATGGACTAAAAATGACAGATGGATTTTAATACAGACAATTGTGAGGTTTTACACTGTGATAGGACCAATAAGGGAAAATCTTATACAGTGAATATTAGGGCACTAAAGAGTGTGGTAGAACAAAGGAATCTGGGAATACAGGTCCATAGTTCATTGAAAGTCATGTCGCAGGTAGCTAGGGTCGTAAAGAAAGCTTTTGGCACATTGGCCTTCGTAAATCAAAGTACTGAGTACAGGTGATAGGATGTGATGTTGAAGTTGTATAAGATGTTGGTGAGGCCTAACTTGAATTATTGTGTACTGTTTTGCTCATTTACCTACAGGAAAGATTTAAACAAGGTTGAAAAGGTACAGAAAAATTTACAAGGATGTTTCCAGGTCTAGAAGACCTGAGTAATAAGGAAAAATTGAATAGGTGAGGACTGTATTCCTTAGAATGTAGAAGATTGAGAGAAGATTTGAGCAAAATTATGAGGGGTATAGATAGCGTAAATGCAAGCAAGCTTTTTTCCACTGAGGTTGGGTGTGACTACAACCAGAGGTCATAGATTAAGGGTGAAAAGTGAAAAGTTTAGGGGCCACATGAGGGGAAACTTCTTCACTCAAAGGGCTGTGAGAGTGTAGAATGAGCTGGCAGTTCACACAAGTGGTGTATGTGAGCTCGATTTCAAGAAAAGTTTGGATATGTACATGAAGGACTATGGTCCAGGAGCTGGTCGATGGAAGCAGGCAGTTTAAATTGTTTTGGCAAGGACTAGATGGGCTGCTTCTGTGGTGTACTTCTCTATGACTGTATGACTCTAATGTTATTCCATTGTTTAAGAAAGGCTCTGAGATTATGCCAGGAAATTATAAGCCAATGATCCTGGCATTAGGAGTGGGAAATTTATTAGAAGGTGTCCTAAAGGACAGGAAATATGAACATTTTGATTGACAGGGACTGATTATATTTTATTTTTAAGATACAGCATGGAGTAGGCCCGCCCAGCCCTCTCAGCTGCAACACCCAGCAATTCCCCAATTTAATTCGAGCCTAATCATGGGACAATTTACAATGTCCGGTTAACCAATACGTCTTTGGGATGTGGAAGGAAACCGGAGTCGTGGGGAGAACGTACAAACTCCTTGCACACAGCTGTAGGAATTGAACCCGGGTTGCCAGTGCTGTAAAGCATTGCGCAAATCACTGCGCTACCGTGCCATGATTCTGGATAGTCAGCGTGGCTTTGTGGGTGGTACATCTGGTAGGTCAGGTCTAACCAATCTTACAGAATTTTTCGAGGAAATTACCAGTGAAGTTGATGAAGGCAAGGCAGTGAATGTTGTCTACCTGTAATTTAGTTAGGCCTTTGACAAGGACCCACATGGGAGGTTGGTCAAGAAGGTTCAGTTGCTTCGCATTCAACAGGAGATGATGAATTGGATTAGACTTCAGCTTCCAGCAAGAAGCAAGTAAGTGGTTGTAGATGGTTGCCTCTCTGACCGGAGGCCTGTGACTCGCGGTGTGCCACAGGGATTGGTACTGGGTCCGTTGCTGTTGTCATCTATATTAGCAATCTGGATGGTCATATGGTAAACCGGATCAGCAGAATTACAGGTGGCACCAAGATTGGGGGTGTACTGCACAGCAACGAAGACTATTGAAGCTTGCAGCACATCTGGACAAGTTGAAAAAATGGGCTGAAAAATGGCAGATGAAATTTAACGTAGACAAATGTGAGTTGTTCCAATTTCAGGGGACCAACCAGGGTAGGTCTTATACGGTGAGCAATAGGGCACTGATGAGTGTAGTAAAACAGAGGGATCTCGGAATGTAGATCCATAATTCATTGAAAATGGTGACATAGGTAGATGGCGTTATAAGGAAAGCTTTTGGCACATTGGCCTTCATAAATCAATGTGTTGAGTACAGGAGATTGGATGTTATGTTGAAATTGTATAAGATGCTGCTGAGGCCTAATCAGGAATATTGTGTTCAGTTTTGGTCATCTACCTAGAGGAAAGATGTAAGATAGAAAGAGGGCAAAGAAAATTTACAAAGATGTTGCCAGGTCTTGAGGACCTGAGTTATAGGGAAAGATTAAATAGGTTAGGATTTTTTTTCTCTAGAACGCAGAAGATTGGGGGCAGGCAGACTTTTTCCACTGAGGTGGGTGAGACTACAACTAAAGGTTCTGGGCTAAGGGTGAATGGTGAAATGTTTTAGGGGAACACGAGGAGCAACTTTCCCACTCAGAGGGTTGTGAGTGTGTGGAATGAGCTGCCAGCACAAGTGCTGGATGTGGGGTCAATTTCAAAATTTAAAATAAATTTGTATAGGTGCATGGATAGGAGTATGGAGGGCTATAATCTGGATGCACGTCAATGGAAATAGATAAATTGCTGGTAAAGGACAGGCTACACTGGATGAAAGGCCGGTTTCTGTGTTGTGTAGTGTGACTCTATGATTCTAACATTGAAAAGAAGCAGTCCCAACACCGAACCCTGCAACCCTGGCAGCTAACCAGAAAAGGCCCTCTTTATTCTACACTTCTTGAAAGCATGATTATAACCAAAGCATTAACCATTTCTACATTCACTTCCCAGATACTTAGAATCAGAATCAGGTTTAACATCACTGGCATATGTCATGAGATTTGTTGCTTTGCAGCGACAGTACATTACTAAAGATTATAAAAAAAACTATAAATTACAATAAGAAAGAAAATTAAAGTAAGTAAGTAGTGCAAAAAGAGAGGGAAAAATCCTGAGGTAGTGTTCATAGGTTCATCGCCCATTCAGAAATCCGATGAGGGAAAGGAAGAAGCTGTTTTGAAATGTTGAGTGTGTTTCTTCGGATTCCTGTACCTCTTGAACTGCCTCATTGATGGTAGCAATGAGGAGGGTGCATGTTCTGGGTGATTGGGGTGCTTGATGATAGATACCACCTTTTTTGAAGCATTGCTTTTTAAAGGCCTCGTTTATGCTGGGGAAGCCGATGCTCATGATAGAGCTGGCAAAGCTAACAGCTTTCTGCAGCTTTTCCAATCCTGTGCAGTGGCTCCTCCATACCAAACAGTGGTGCAACCGGTTAGAGTGCTCTTCACAGTATATCTGTAGAAATTTGCAAGTCTTTGGTGACATACTAGGTCTCCTCAAACTCCTAATGAAATATAGCAGTTCTCATGCCTTCTTTGTAATTGCATCAATATGTTGGGCCAGGATAAATCCTCAGAGATGTTGACATCCAGGAACTTGAAACTGCTCTCCCTTTCCACTTCTGATGCCTTGAGGAATAGTGTGTCTTCCCTCACCTCCCTAAAGCTCTCAATCAACTCTTTGGTCTTACTGAAGTTGAGAGCAAGGTTGTTGCTGCGACACCACTCAACCAGCTGATTTATTGCGGTACTGTACGCCTCCTCATCACCATCTGAAATTCTGACAACAGTAGCTGTGTCATCAGCAAATTTATAGATTGCATTTGAGCTATTCCTAGCCACACAATTGTGGGTGTAAGGAGAGTACAGCAGTGGGCTAAGCATGCGTCCTTGAGGTGCGCCGATGCTGACTGTCAGTGACGAAGAGATGTTACCTCCAAGCTGCACAATCTGTGAGGGAGTCAAGAGGCCAGTTGCAGAGGCCCAGGTTTTAGAGCTTGTTGATTAAAACTGAGGGTATGACTATGTTGAACACTGAGCTGTGGCCAAAAACAGCAGCCTGATGAAGTTAGTGCTATTGCCCAGGTGATCCAAGCCTGAGTGGAGACCCAGTGAGATTACATCTACTATAGACCTATAGTAGCGACAGGCAAATTTCAGTGGGTCCACATTCTTGCTTAGGCAAGAGTTGATCCTAGCCATGATCCAAAGCACTTTATCACAGTACGTGTGAGTGCCACTGGGAAATAGTCATCGTGGGAGCTCACCCTGCTCTCCGTGGTCACTGGTAAGATTCTTGCCCTTTTGAAGCAAGTGGGAACCTCCAACTGCAGCAGTGAGAGACTGAAGATATTCTTGAACACTCCCGCCAGTTGGCTGGCACAAATATTCAGAGCTCTTTGTCTGGCCTCTACCCTTTGACATGTTTGGCATGGAGGACCCTACCAAGATCCAAAGCATCAGGCCAGATACCTTGCAAGGGTTCACTGTCCTAAAAGATGTTCTGACGTCGACCTCTGAGACCAAGGGGTCACAGGTTCACCAAATGCTGCAGGGATTCGCACAGATGTATTTTTATTCTCCCTTTCAAAGTGTGTATAAAAGACATTGAGCTTATCTGGGAGTGCAGCATCACATCTATTCATGATGTTAGCTTACACTTTGTAGGAAGAAATGGCCTGCAACCCCTGCCAGAGCTGACATGCATCCATTTCTGTCTCTAACCTCTATCAGAATTCACCGTTAAAATAACCTTCCAGAGGTCATACCTGGACTCTTACATAGTTCTGGATCACCAGTCTCGAATGCCACAGATCTATCCCTCAGCATACTACAAATCTCCTGGTTCAATTATGGCTTTTAGTTCTCAAAGGAACACACTCATCCACATAGGTCTTAATAAAGTTGGTATTCATTCAAACTCGACTATGAATTCCTGACTATTGTCCAGTCCACCGACTCAAAGCAGTCCTGTAAGTGCTTGACTTCTACTTTGTTTCTCATAATAGTTTTAAGATACATGTAGCTCTTTGAGAATTGTTAAGATGCTTTTACTGCTTACTACTATGCAGGCAGATAATAATTATTTAGAATCTCTGCTATTTCCATATTTCACATTATTAATTCCCCAGTCTCTCCCTTTAAATAGATCAACAATGGCTTTATCTGTACTTTCTTGTCATGTAGAAACTCTCACTGTCCGTTGTAATATCAATGGTTAGTTTATTGTCATACTTTATCTGCTTCCCTTTTATAATTTTTTAGTCACTGTTTGCTGCTTTCCAAAAATTTTGACTAATCATCACAAAATTATATGCCTTTTCCTTCAACTTGATGCCATCATTGATTTCTTTAATTAGTCTCAAGGTGCCTTTCTTTCTCACTGGAATATACCTCTGCTGAGATTTATGTAATGTCTCCTTAAATATTTTCCACTGCTGATCAACTTCTTATCCTTTAGGACAGATTCCCATACCAATGAAACTATCTCTCCCCGTGCAACAGTCTAATTGCCTTTATTAAATATTTAGATCACTAGTTTCAGACCCAACTACCATATTCTCAAACTGTATGTGAAATTCTGTCATCCTCTTTCCTAGTGATGTACTGCCTCAATACACAACACTACATCTAAAGTAGCTTGCACTTTAGTTGGCTCCTGAACTTATTGGTCTAATAAAACATAGAACCTGTCTCTAAGGCCACTCTTGCTCAATCTATACGATCATTAATACTGGCCATGATTATTGCAGTATTTTTGTTACAAGACCCCATTATTTCTTGATATATTCACTGTCTTACAGTATACAGTAGATATTATTAGGAGGACATAGGCTACACCCACCAGCATCTTCTTACCTTTGCAACACACACAAATGCTGGAGGAACTCAATAGGCCAGGCAGCATCAATGGAAAGAGTATAGTCAACGCTTCAAGCCGAGACTCTTCAGCAGGCTTGGATTTCCAGCATCTGCAGATTTTCTCTGGTTTGTTTCTTCTTATCTTTACTATTTCTGATCTCCACCAAGTGATTCTACATCCTGAGGTTCCAAGCCAATAACACCATTCATTACCATGATCTCATTGTCTAGTTCCAGAGTTGCCTTATCACTTTTTCCTTTCTGTCTGTCTTTTGGAAATGTCAAGTATCCCCAAGTATTCAGTTCCCAACTTGACTGAACCTCCAATCTGACTTCAATAAACCTCCAGTCAGTCAGATCATACCTGTTTGTATATATTTGTACTGTCAACTTATTTATCTTGTTACAAATGCTATGTGCACTCAACCCTTAATTTCTCTATTTTTTTAAAATTCAAATTCCATTTGCTGGTGCTCTGTTAAGTTTATACAGCCCATTCCTTCCCACTATATTCTGACTATTGTTATTCCTAATACTGCCCTGAACTGTTGCTATTTTCTATCTCTTTGCCTTCCTAATATATGCCTTTTATCTGAACTCTATCTTTTCCTTCCAGATTGCTTCTGATTTTAGAATCAAGTTCCTATGGCCCTTTCAAATCATTCTAATCCCTCTCCAGCTGCAGTAGCAGCCTCTCACCGCAACCCCCCCCCCCCCCCACCAGCACCATTTGCCCCTGTGAGGATCCAAGTCCAATTTATATTAAGGTGCAACCCACCTGTCTTGTAAAAATCCTTTCTTTCTTAGAAATAATACCTCAAGCATCCTTCGTATCACATTTTTCCTGTTATGAAGTCATCTGCAGTATCATCTTGTTTCTGTAGTCACTAGTACCTATTTCTGTGGCACCAGCAATATTCGAAGAACTACTACCTTTGAGGAGTTGCTTATTGACTTCTTTCTAAGTTCTCTAAGTTTAGTCCATGGCACCTCAACACTCTTTAGCTATGTCATTGGTACAGATATGAGCCACAACTTCTCTCTGTCCACCCTCTTTATTCAGGATATTCAGCAGCCAACCAGTCAAATCTTTGAACTTGTCACCAGGGAAGCAGGATAGTATCCTGGAGGCACAGGAAAAACCATCACCTAATAGTCGAATCCTCAACTAATAATCCACCCTTACTCTTCTTCTTTCAGTTCTTGAGGTTAAACCGTTTGTCACTATGAGCTCCAAGATGTGGCTGCATATTCTCAAGGAACCATTGGCTTCAGTAGGATTCAAAAGGAAATTTCTGTTTGTGAGGGAGATTGATATAAATGTCTCCTGCTGTCTGCTCCTCTCAGTCTGCCTATTGATCACCCAGATCTTCATTGACTGCACACAGTTCACTAATGATGTGATCAGCTCTGTAAGCATGCTGTTCATAAAATCCCCAGCCCTGCAGATCTTCTACGAGGACGGCTGTTGCTGGAATCACCTGCTGTACATGTAGTTGTCCAGGCCACTGGAAGCTTTTCCACTGTGTTTAATTCTACAGTGTCTCTGTCCTTCTGTATTTACATCTCTGGGCCCCTTTTCCTGTTGGAAATATCCGCAGTGAAAAGAATGTAGGATCTATTGTCGCTTCAATGTAAATAGATTGACTAGCAGCATTTGTGGCCTATAAATGTTTCCTAATGTCCTCAAGAAAGCCTTGGAGATCGCTCTGTTCTCAACTCGCTATAGCCTACACCACCCCAAACTCTGACTGCTGATGTTTTACTCCTTTGGTTGCTGGGGAGCATCGATTGCTTTCTACCCAGCAAGTAGATAATTGGCTACATGCAAAAAATAGGCCAACATTACTGCAAGTGGTCCTGCTGCCAGATTCAACTGGACCTTGATTGCCTCTTCCTTTGGCTGGTTCTCAGTCCATTCTCAGCCCCTCCTCCCCCCCCAACCCCCACCCCCAGACAACTCCCACTTCACTGTAACTACTGAAATCATTATTTTCTTATTCATTTAAGATTATATTCACTACAAGGAAGGTTAGAGTTTACTATGCAATTTGCCCATCGCCGCAATTGGTTTCTTAGTGGAAGCGATAGCAATACCCATGTCAAGCTGCTGTTTATTGATTACAGCTCAGCGTTCAACATCATCAGTACTAATCAGCAAGTACCAAAACCTGGGCCTCTGAATTTCCCTCTGCAACTGTATGCTTGACTTCTTCACCACGAGACCATAGTCAGTGCAAACATCTCCTCCTCGCTGACAATCAACACTGGCGCACCTCAAGGGTGTGTGCTATGCCCACTGCTCTACTCTCTCTACACCCACGACTGTGTGGCTAGGTACTGCCCAAACGCCATCTATAAATTTGCCGATGACACGTCCATCGTGAGCACAAATGTCCCAAACATCGAGGACATCTTCAAAAAGCAGTATCCATCATTAAGGAGCCCTGTCACTCAGGATGATGCTACCACAAAGGAGGAGATACAAGAGCCTATAGGCAAACACTCAATGTTTTAGGAGCAACTTCTTCCTCACTACCATCAGATTTCCGAATGGACAATAAACACATATACACTACCTCACTATTTTTCCCTTTGATGCTCTTTTTGCACTACTTATTTAATTTAAATTTTTTAATATAAAGAAGTTCAATAGGTTCAGTAGGTACATTTAATGTCAGAGAAATGTATACAATTTACATCCTGAAATTCTTTTTCTTCACAAACATCCACAGAAATAGAAGAGTACCCCAAAGAGTGAATGACAGTTAAATGTTAGAAATCCAAAGCCCCCCCAGCTCCCCCTCCCATGCATAAGCAGCAGTAAAGCAATGACCCCCCCACCAGCAAAAAAGCATCTGCACCCTCCACCGAGCGCTCAAGCATACAACAAAGCATCAATAAAGACACAAGCTTGCTATACCCCAAAGACTACTCAGAATTCGACATACCACAGGGTCCCCCTCTTTCCCTAATAAGGGAAAAAGAGGTGTCTCTGCTTTACAGCAAGAGGGGAGACATAACAAGCAACTCGCTGATTTATGGTGTTAAAAGTCTGTTGTGTTGCTTTTTCCGAGCTCTGTACCCAAAGAACTCAGGTCCCTGGGCACACAGCCAGCTCGTTGCTTTCGATCTTCCGTGTACTTCCATGACACATCAGACGGCGGTACCAACCTTAGATCCACCCACCTCCAGAGCCACAAAAATCCGGCACCCTGAAGGTGTGCTCGTCTTCCAGGCTGTGTCCTTGCATATTGAAAAGCGGCCGGTCGTAAGGCCCTGAGAGCGGGTCCCATTTCCACAAAGAACCAAAGTCAGCATGTATCTCCAGGTCAGGGTCTTCAAAAGAACCCTGAAAAGGAAAATAAGAGATATTAAAGATGAAAATAGAGCTGTTTCCGAAGATGCAAGCAAAGGAGTCACTGTTAGGCGTCATCATCCTATGCTCCACCCTCCATCAATTTCAAATTCAAAGAAAATATATTATTGAGGTACCAATATGTCTCCAAATGCAACCCTAGGATTCATTTCCTTGTGGGCATACTCAATAAACCTATAGAATAATAACCATTACAGCGTCAATGAAACCATTACCGCCCAACTTGAGTGCGTTCAACTAGAGTGCAGAAGAAAAACTGTGCAAATACAAAAATAAAGAAATAATAATAATAAATAGGCAATAAATATTGAAAACATGAAAAATACTTGAAAGTGAGTCCATTGATTGTGGAAGCATTTCAATGATGGAGCAAGTGAAGTTAAGTGAAGTTATCCCCTTTCGTTCAGAAGCCTAATGGTTGAGGGTTAGCAACTGTTCTTGAACCTGGTGTTGTGAGTCCTGGGGCTCCTGTACCTTTTTCCTGAACATGACCTTGGTGGTGGTGGTCCCTGATGATTGAAGCTAGTTTCCTGTGGTAGCATTTATGTAATGCCTTTAAGTAGTGCAGTCTGGGGAATTAAACTGTAGCATACTTGCGCAAGACATTCTGCGTGAATGTTCAACTCTACTTTAATTATTTCTAAATCAGGATAGTCTGTAGTTTAAAGAAATCAAAAAAGAGTCTAATTCTCAGCTTCTGCCTCTTTTTTAAGAATTCCAGACAGTTTTACAGCATTGAATCACTTATTGAAGTTAATTTGCTGCTTCAGTATAGAAAATGAAGCTGCAAATTATCTGATAAAGACTAGATAATATGTTTAGGAACTTCTAACTGTGTGATAAATATTAGTTAGCACATCGCAGATAATTCTCCTTGAGAACAGATTGAGCCTTCAGGCTATGTCCACACTAGACCGGATAAATCCATAACAAAAGCTTTTTCTCTTCGTTTCTACCCTCCGTCCACACTAAAATGGCGTTTTCGTCCCCTGAAAATGGAGATTTTCAGAAACCCCCTCCAGAGTGTGTAAATTTGAAAACACCGGATTGGCCAGAACAGTGTGGATGGGGTAACCAGAGAAACCTAAAAACACTGTCATGATGTGCCGGAACAGATGGAGATGGCAGCACGCTATTTCATTGTTTTCTTGAACGCAACCTAACAATTTCAGAACAGACGGCAACGAGACTGAAGCCAGAAGAGTTACAAATGTATTCACCAAATACTTTGACCCATAACTTACTGAATAAATAAGTATACTCACTTTGCCCTGTTTCTGTCCTTGCTCGTATGAAGGTGGTTTACCTATTTATGCAAGTACTTCTCTGACAATAGATGTGTAACAGCCTAATGTAACATTGTATGGAAATATAAGATAATACTGATGCAGACATGTTTTATACATTTAACAAGGTGCTTTATTAATGCAACAGAGTTAGTCAGTTTTTCAATGTACATCATCAGCCGGGTCATACTGTCCGTGAACTCCCTGTTGGTTGCCTCCATACCCTCCAGTATTAGTTTTTTTTTACTTTTAATTCCTCCTGCGTGAGAGCCAAAAGCTGTCCATCGTTTAAGTTTCTCTAGTCTGTAACTGAACAAATGCGCATCAGGTCTTTCACGGCGAGATTCGACACCAAACATGTCGCTTGTTTTCGGTAGGTGTGTCCTGTGTATGCGCAGTAGGAGGAGATTCACCAAAATATCTGTTGTAATGTGGACAGAGATATTTTTAAAAACGTTTAGTGAGGACGCCTATCGTTTTTACGCGAAACCAGCATTTTCAAAATTATCCAGTCTAGTGTGGACGTCAGACTCAGGGCTTGGAAGATTTTACAGAGATCTATATTCTTGAGTTCTCATTTCCTCTTTCTTTGCAGTTTATGAGTTTGAAAATAGACGTGGCAAATTGCTGCAGTACCCTTTATAGCTGATGCTCGCCTGAGCTGGGGTGTGCTGATGATCAAGGAAGTGAATGGTTGTGGTGGAACATTGAGTGGCAGTGAGCTATTTTGTCTGAGATAGTGCTGAATTTGCCAAATGTTGTTGGAGCTCTCCTCATCCAGGTTAATCACTCTCCTGACCTGTGTTGTGTGAATGGCAGAAGTGGAGTCAAAGGGAAGGTATGTCGATGCCATCATGAAAATGTATATCTCTGTACAGAGTTTTAGGTAAGATACCTCTGTGTGTAATCATCTGTATGATTTTATTAAATGTCACCATACCTTTTCATAATTGGTCAAAATGTATAGTTACTTACCTCTTTATCACATTAAAGATTGAGCTCTTCAAATCCTAACCAGCTTATAGCTGGATAAGAGAAAAGCGCTGGAAGAACTCAGCAAGTCAGGCAGCATCTGTGGAGGCAGGGGGATGGTCAAAGTTTTGGGTTGAGGACTTTCAAACTGCATCAGAACTTAGAGTGCAAAGACAGTTTAAAGAGGCAAGGAGGAGGGGTGGGCAGGGGTCAGCTGGGGATGATAAACACCTTCATCAGCTGCAACAGAATCTCACCACCAGACATACTTTCTCTACTCTTGCTGCTTTCCAAGGGGACCCTCTCCTGTTTGCTCATCCTTCCCCAGCCGGTACCCAACACTTTTTTCTACAGATGTAGCAGTTGTCTCTGCACCTCCGGCCTTATCAACATCCAAGGACATGAGGTCATGAGCGATACATCCAGTCTCAACTGCAGCACTTAGTGTTTTTAATGTGGCATCCTCAACATCGGCAAGATTAAATGCGGACCAAATGACTATTTTGCGGAGCATCTGTGCTCTGTCCAACATACAAGCGGTAGCTATATTGAGTTCCCGGTTGTAAGGAATTTCAGCTCTCCTTCCCATTGTCACTCTGACCTGTCTGTCTGTTGCTTTCTCTAATGCCAGAATGTGGCCAAATGTAAAACAGAAGAACAACACTTTATGTTTAATCTGAGTATCCTACAATCCAGTGGCATGAACACTGTATTTTCCAATTTCAGGAAACCCTCACCACACACCCTTTCCTACGATAATTTTCTCTCCTTCTGATCCACCCAGGTTCTCTTACCCCTCCTCTTCCTGAAGCCTTCCCGCTGCTACATCTGGTTCCATCTGTCTATCACCACTTTCACCCAGTTCTATCAGCCCGTTTCACTCTTCTCCCTCACCTCTTACACTAGCTATCTCTCCCTCTGATCCTAATGCAGGGTCTTCACTCAAAATGTCAATCATCCCTCCACTTCTACAGAAGCTGCCTGGTCTGCTGAGTTCTTTCTGCAGTTGGTTTTTCACTCCAGATTACAGCATCTGCAGTCTTGTATTTCCAGCACAACAATCCTATCAAACCCATACCCCTTCTCAATCACATGTCCATCAACTCCCCTTTGATTCTTTAGCAATTTACTTATACACAAGAATAACATACAGAAAGCAATTAACTTAAAAGCACATCTGTATGTTAAATAAGAAAACATCATCAATATGTATAGTTGTGTGTTTTTACATGTCATTTTAATGCTTTAGCACAAATTCGAACAATATATGATTAAAAAAATGTGAAAAAGGTACCATATTATGTAACATTGTTTGGGTCAAATGCGAAGCACTGTGTTGCATTGCCACCTTCTGGTAGACATCCGAAAGCCAGACAGATTTATTCCAAAGTGATACATTTCTTCTTTCTTCTAAAAGTTATATCATTTTACAAGGCAACAATTCCAAAGTCTGTTAATGAAAACTTTTACTTAAATTACAAGAAACTTCAAATTAAATTGTACTCTGGTGATGGTGATTGGTGATGATGAATGAGGAACGAGAGAGGGCCTCCTCTACATTCGTGAGAGCTGATGAAGATTGGGGGACTAAACTGTCAATCACCTCAGATCCATCGACAAAATGTAGGATTTCCCAGTGGCCAGCGATCTCAATTCCTATTCCATTATGTCGGTCCAAGACCTACTTTTCTGCCACTCACGGGCTGGAGGAGCAAAGCCTCATATTCCATCAAGGTAGCCTCCAAACTGATGGCATGAACATCGATTTCTCCTACTTCCCATAATTGTTTCCCTTTCCCCCTTCAATATCGCAGTGTGGCTTCTTACCTCTTCTCCTTACCTGCCTCTCACCTCCCTATAATGCTGCTCCTACTTCCCTTTCTCCCATGATCCACACTCCTCTCCTATCAGATTCATTTATTTCCAAACCTTTATCGCTTCCAACTATCATCTCCATGCTTCTTACTTCATATGAACATAAGAAGTGTGTGAAGGAAGAGAAATGGGTGCAGTTACTGTTACAAGAGAGAAGGTGCTCAAAAAGCTATAAGACCTAAAGGTACATAAACCACCCAGGCAAAAGGAATTGTACCCTAAGGTTCTGAAAGAGGTAGCATTAGATATTGTGGTGGCATTAGAAATGATCATTATCATATTTTTTGGGACTGCCCTGTTATCAAAAACTATTGGAGGAGGATACACAATGCCCTACAAGACATCTTTAAATGTGAAATACCCTTGGAGAGTAAGACCATATATTTTGGATATATACCTCAAGAATGGTTGAAAAGAGATAAATATTTAATGAATATACTGTTGGTGACTGGTAAAAAGACTCTTACTAGGAAATGGTTATCACAGGAGAGCCCAACTTTAAATACATGGATGGAGATTACAATGGACATTTACAAAATGGAGAAGATAACAACATCTATTAATCATAAGCTGGAACAATTTGATTCATACTGGGAAAAATGATTTAACTACATAATGCCTCATAGGCCTGATTTTATTCTCACAAATCACTGAATCTGTTGTTAAAAAAAAAGATCACTCCCTACTTGTACATAGTTCTTTCCTTTTGCTTGTTTTTTTCTTTCCACTCTTTTCTATAAGTGTATACCCCAGATAAATACTTTGTGGAGATTTTGTGATATATATGATTATATGATATATATGTACAATGTCTGAAATACATCTTATGGAAATGTTTGTTTGATGAACTTCAATAAAAAAATAAATTACAAAAAAAAGATCTTTCAAAAATCATTGGACTCTGGCGTGGTGCCAGAGGACTGGAAAATTGCAAAGGTTACTCCACTCTTTAAGAAAGGAGAAAGGCAGCAGCAAGGAAATTATAGACCAGTTAGCCTGACCTAAGTGGTTGGGAAGATGTTAGAGTCAATTGTTAAGGATGAGGTGATTGAGTACTTGGTGAAACAGGACAAGATAGTACAAAGTTAACATGGTTTCCTTCAGGGAAAATCCTGCCTGATGAACCTGTTGGAATTCTTTGAGGACATTACAAGTAGGATAGATAAAGGGGATGTGGAGATATTTCTTTAGTCAAAGGATGGTGAATGTATTGCCACGTGCAGCTGTGGAGGCCAGGTCGTTGGGTGTACTTAAGGCAGAGGTTGATAGGTTTTTGATTGGACATGGCATCAAAGATTACAGGGAGAAGGCCGGGAACTGGGATTGAGGAGGAGATTAAATAAAAGGATCAGCCGATTGAATGGCAGAGCAGACTCAATGGGCCAGATGGCCTAATTCTGCTCCTTTGTCTAATGGTCTTATGGTCTAAGACTAAAAGACATAGGAATAGAATTAGGCTACTCTGTCCATAAGGTTTCCTCTGCCATTCCATGACTGATTTATTACCCCTCTCAACCCCATTCTCCTGTGTTCACCTCTTAACTTTCAACAATCTAACTAATCAAGAACCTAGCAATTTCCAATTTAACTATACTCAATGACTTCGCTTCCATAGCTGTCCAATGCAATGAATGTCCATAGATTCACTACCTTCTAGTTAAAAAAGAATCTCCACATCTCTGTTCTAAATGGACATTCCTCTATTCTGAGGCTCTGCCTTCTGGTCCTAGACTCCTCCACTGTTGGAAACATCCTCCCCACATTCACTCTATTTAGACCTTTCAATATTCAGTAAGTTTCAGTGAGATCTCCATCATTCTTCTAAACTCCAGCAAGTACAGGCCCAGAGCTATCAAACACTCCTCATATGTTAACTGTTTCATTCCTGTGATTATTCTTGTGAAGCTCCTCTAGACCTTGTCAAATGCTAGCACATCTTTTCTCAGATAAGGGACATAAAATTGCTCATAATACTCCAAGTGAGGTTTAACCAATGTCTTTTAAAGCTTCAGAATTACATCTTTGCTCTTATATTCTAGTCACCTTGAAATAATTGCTAACATTGCATTTGCTTTCCTTACCACTGACTTAACCTGCAAGTTAATCTTTGGGAATTCCTGCAGAAAGACTCCCAAATAGCTTCTGATTTTTGAATTTTCTCCCCATTTAAAAAAATAATCTACACTTTTATTCCTTCCACCAAAATGCATGATTATACACTTACCTACACTATATTCCATCTGCCATTTCTTTGCTCATTCCCCAATCCATCTAGTTCTTCTGCAGTCTCCCTGCTTCCTTAACACTATCTGCCCCTCCACCTATCTTCATATCATCTGCAAACTTGATGATAAAGTCATCAATTCTGTCATCCAAAATTGTTGAGATACAACATGAAAATAAGTGGAATACCAATCAAATCTGACCTCGCTGGAATACCATTAGTCAACAGTAGCCAACCAGAATAGGCTCCCTTTATTCTGACGCTTTGCTTCTTTCCAGTCAGCCAACTTTCTATCCATGCCATTATCTTTCATGTAATACCATGGGCTCTTACCTTAGTTAACAGCCTCATATGCAGCATCTTGTCAAACACCTTGTGAAATCCAAGTGAACAACATCCACTGACTCTCCTTTGTCTATCCTGCCCATCATTTCCTCAAAGTATTCCAACAGAATTTGTCAGGCAAGATTTCCCCTGAAGAAATCCACGTAGGCTTTGGTCAACTTTATCATGTGCTTCCAAGTGCCCTGAAACCTTTCCCTTAATAATGAAATCAGGCTAACCAGCCCATAGTTTCTTTTCTTCTGCCTCCATTCCTTCCTAATGAGTAAAGTGACACTTGCAAATTCCCAAACCTCAGGAACCATTCCAGAATCTAGAGATTCTTGAAAGTCCATCACTTGTGCCTCGCAATGTCTTTTGCTATGTCTTTCAGAATCCTGGGGTGTAGTCCATCTGGTCCAGGTGACTTACCCATTTTTAGACCTTTCAACTTCCCAAGCAACTTCTCCTTATTGATAGCAACTGCACTCTTATCTGCCCATAACTCTTTTGAACATCTGGCATACTGCGAGTACCTTCCAAAGTGAAGACTGATGCAAAATACTTATTAAGCTTGACTGACATTTCTTTGAACCCCATTACTACCTTTCCAGCACTATTTTCCAGGAATCCACTATCCATTCTTGCCTCTCTTTTACTCATTATATATCTGAAAAAGACTTTTGAGATACTCAATTATACTATTGGCTGGCTTACTTTCATATTTCATCCTTTCTCTCCTTATGCTTTCTGTTGTTTTTTAGAAACATTCCAAGCTTCTAACATTTCACTAATTTTTGCTATATTATATGCACTCTCTTTTGTTTTTTTTCTGTCTTTGACTTCCCTTGTTCGTCATAGTTGCTTCATCCTCATTTTAGAATACTTCTTCGAGTTTGGGATGTACATATCCATCCTGTGCCTTCTGAATTGCCCCCAGAAACTCCAGCCATTGCTGTTCTGCCATCATTCCAGCTAGGGTCCCCTTCCAATTAATGTTTGGCCAGCTCCTCTCTCATTCCTTCACAATTCCCTTCATCTAACTTTAGTTTCTCCCTCTCAAACTGCAGAGTGAATTCTATAGTATTATCATCACTATCTCCTAAGGGTTCCTTTCCCTTAAGCTCTCTAATAACATATGGCTCATTACTCAACACCCAATCCAAAACTGCCTTTCCCTAGTGGGCTCAAAACAAGCTGTTCTAAAAAGCCAACTCATTGACTTTCTACAAATTCCTTCTCTTGGGATCCAGTGCAACTTGAATTTCCTGATCTCCCTGCATATTGAAACCCCCTATGACTTTCATAATATTACCCTTATCACATGCCTTTTCTATCTCCCATTGTTATTTATATCCCACATGCTGGCTACTGTTTAGGGGCCAGTATATAATGCCAATCAGGTTCTTTTTACCTCTACAGTTTCTTAACTCTACCCACAAGGATTCTATATCTTTTGATGCAAAGCCACCTCTTTCTAAGGATTTGATTTCATTTTTTTACTAGTAGAGTCACCCTAACCCCTCTGCCTAACTGCCTGTCCTTTCGATACAAGGTGACTCCTTCAGCCACAATATAGTGATGCTCACAACCTGCCTGACTGAGCTACAAGATCATCTACCTTATTGCATATACTGTACTGCATGCATTCAAATATAACACCTTCAGTCCTGTATTTATCACCCTTTTCAATTTTGCCCTCACTCTACACTCCAGCTCAACCCACTAACTGTAATATTGCCCTTTCATCTGCCTGTCCTTCTTCATTGAACTTGTATTCAATTTCCCCTTCCTCAGTACTATCACTCTGGTTCCCAATCCCAACCCAAATTATTTTAAACCTTCCCCAAAAGCTCTAGAAAACCTGCCCACAAGGATAGTGGTCTCCCTCAAGTTCAAGTGTAGTGAATCCTTTTTGTACAGTTCAGATCTTCTCCAGAGGAAATCCCAGTGATCAAGAAATCTGAAATCTTCACCACTCCCACAGTCACTCATTCATCTTCACTATCATCCTATTCCTGCCCTGAGTAACATGTAGTACTGGGAGTAATCCAGAGATTACTACCTTGGAGGTCCTGCTCTTCAGCTTCTCCTCTAACTCCCTGTATTCAGTGTGCTAGACCTTCACCCCTTGTCTGCTCAAACTCCCTCTAACAATCTTCTGCAGCCAGCTCCAAGACAAACTGGACGCTAGTACCTGGGGTGGGGGGGGGGGGGGGCTACACACATTCCTGGCTTCCCTTTCGTGGCCACAGAATCTGATGTCTGCCCCACTAATTCTTTTATCACTTCCACTCTGTCTGAATTCACTGCTGAGCCTCAGCTGGTGACATGCCTCTATCCTGGCTGCTGCTGCTGTGCTCTGATAGGCCATCCCCCCATATTCCCCCATATCCTAAAGGGTATACTTGTTGCTGAGGGGAATTGCCATAAGGGAAGCCTGCACAGACTGCTTCCTCCCCTTACTTCGCCTTGTGGTCACCCATCTACAATCTGAAGCCTGCACTCTGGTGTGACCACCTCAAGAAAAGTCTCATCTATGACTTTTTCGTCCTCCTAGATGGTTTTGAGTACTTCCAGCCCCAGCTCCACTTTTTTGCTATTGTCAGTCAGAAGCTGCAGTTGGATGCATATCCTCCCGCTGTAGTCATCAGGGAGACAGGCAGGTACCCTGAAATCCCATATCTTACAGGAGGAGCATTCTGCAGCCTGAACTACAATCCTGCTTACACTTCTTATACCTCAAACTTCTCAAATGTAGGTTCTAGCCTGCACCTGTTTCTGCCCAAGCCTGTTGAGCCAAAACCTGACCACTCTAACACTGGCCCACTCCCACAATGGCCATTCCAATTACATTGGCCCCACCAAGTGCCTACAAGATCACAATGATTGTATCTCATTGCAAAATTCCAAAAGGCCCTGAGCTCTTTTTAAATGTCACGTAGCCCCATCAACAAATGACATCGTACAGTGATTTTTGCCTGCCAAAAATTGATCTTTCCTCCTCAACCCACCTGGCTTCACCTACCTCCTTCTAATTTGTACTTCTTCCCTTCCCTCCAACTTCTTATTCTGGCATCTTACCCCCGTCCTTTCCAGTCCTGAAGAAGGTCTCAGCCTGAAACATCAACTATTTGCTCACTTGCATAGATGTTGACTGTCCTGCTGAGTTCCGCCAGCATTTTGTATGTGTTGCTCTGGATTTCCAGCATCTGCAGAATCGTTTGTGCTTATAAACTGTGTGTACACTATGATTTGAAACTAATAGGCACATTTTGCACTTTTGAGTTTTTTTTGCATATTGAAAATATAAATTGTATACTTAGCATATGTGGAAAGCATCTTTAATTGTACTTTATGATTGTTTGAGCATCTTATTAATTTACTACTTCTATTTACCAGATATGGAAGCATAATACAAAAAGGCATACCCTCCCTTCATTACTACTGACACTCAATGTTTTAGGAACAGTTTCTTCCCTTCTGAATGGTCTATGAATTCAGCAACATTTCCTCACTGTTCCTCTTCTGCACTACTTATTTATTTATTGTAACTTACATTAATCTTTATGTCTTGCAATGCACTGCTGCAGCAAAGCAACAAATTCACCTAAATGGTGGTGGCAACCGATGAGTGCTTCCAACAGCAGCTTACTGTAGTGAACGGAAACCCACAGTGATCCTTGCCACACAATTCTGTGGGGCTCCTCCAGAGCTGCCCATGCAGCACAGTCATCTTGCGAGCCCCCTACACTACCACATTTCTTGAGGCATCATTCATTCTGTGTGTGTTTCTCAAAGTGGGTGTGCACAAGTCTATCACCAGATAACAGCCCCCGCAGCCCAGTAGCCATCCTTTACTTTGTAATCGTGGCAATAGTAGCAGCTATCACAACACAGAGCCAGAGAAGAAAGGCATAATGACTGTTACCAGGAATTCAGACGTTGATGTAAAGGTTCAGCTACCTAGACCCGAACAATTGTTAGAAGCTGAATAATCCATGTTGGATACTGTATATTTCAGAGATTTTATGTTGAATGTTTAAAAACCATGTGCGCATTCAGTAGTACCCCCGATCCACAAGAAACCAACAATCTCTTCAAAGCTGCAAACTCACTCCACCCCTGCTCACTGGCAAGAAATGTATGAAACATAGTCAGCTCTCTTTATGCCACCTCAGTGACTTCTTTTGTGCAAAAGAGGAAATCTGCAATTATCCTCTGCTTCAGCCCAGAAGGATCATCACATCTCAAATTCACAGCCTAAAATCGTCACATAATCTTGGCAATGAAGGCCTTGCCTTTCTCTTTGGTTGACATTACAAATGCAGCAGATAGCAATGTTCAGTGTGTAAGTCTTCATTAATGTGTATGTGCCTCCTGAACACTTAGGTAGCTCTGATCTCCAATTGAGATTTCCCTTTCCTCTTCTTCCGTTCTCCTCCATTTTCTGTGCTCACTCTCAGCCATAGCATTCGCCAAGTCTAATGCTACCAAAATAATCCTTTTTAGGCATAAGTCCGTAAAAGATCCATCCAAGCAATAGATCATCAGCACTTGACGTATCACTTACTGTAGAATATAAAGCCTTATAAATGATACCAACATCTTGTAGAAATCGAACAGAAACTATTCTGAATGTAGGGGATGTTAATGGGGGAATAGAGAGATGGCCCTTCATGCCAATAAATGTGAAAGGTTAAGGGTGGCAGGAACACAGTGGCAGTCCTGATATCAAACCAAACCGTTACACAAATTTACCTCACATTCAGACTACTTTGCATACTTCAGCATCTTCTGGGTGCACTCATGCCTTGATCAGTATTGTAACTTGAGCCTATGCTTTCCCTTCTCCTTTCTTAAAGTGCAGTGTTAATTCTGCTACTATCTAATCTGCTGGAATCATTTTAACCTTTATGATATTCTGCAAAAAGATCAAAAACGTACCAGTATTACCAGAGCTTAAACTAGAATAGCTGAGGGGTGGGAACTGAACTCAAGTGACGGAGACGAGGGAGGTTGGCTCACAAATGGAGAAAGCTTGGAGACAGTGCAAAAGGGAGGATAAGCAGGTGATAGAGAAGGGACGCACTCAGACCGATGGTTTGAGATGTGTCTATTTTAATGTGAAGAGTATTATGAATAAAGTGGATGAGCTTAGAGCATGGGTCAGCACTTGGAGCTATAATGTTGTGGCCATTACAGAGACTTGCGTGGGGCAGGGACGGGAGTAGCTACTTCAGTGCCAGGCTTTAGAAGTTTCAGAAAGGACAGGGAAGGAGGCAAAAGAGGTGGGAGTGTGGCGCAGTTGATCAGAGATAGTGTCAAGGCTGCGGAAAAGAAGGAAGTCATGGAGGGGTTGTCTACGGAGTCTCTGTGGGTGGAAGTTAGAAATAGGAAGGGTCAATAACTCTACTGGGTTATAGTAACAGGGACATCGTGGAACAGATAGGGGGACAGATTCTAGAAAAGTGTAATAATAACAGGGTTGTTGTGGTGGGAGACTTTAATTTCCCAAATATTGATTGGCATCTCTCTAGTGTGAGGGGCTTAGATGGGGTGAAATCGGTTAGGTGTGTTCAGAAAGGTTTCTTGACACAATATGTAGATACACCTACAAGTGGAGAGGCTGTACTTGATCTGGTATTGGGGAATGAACCTAGTCAGGTGTCTCAGTAGGAGAGTATTTTGGTGATTGTGATCATAATAGCATTGGAGAGGGATAGGAACAAACAAGTTAGGGAAACGTTTAATTGGAGTAAGGGGAAATATGAGGCTATCAGGCAGGAACTTGGAAGCATAAATTGGAAACAGATGTTCTCAGGGAAAAGTACGGAAGAGATGTGGCAAATGTTCAGGGGATATTTGTGTGGGGTTCTGCATAGATACGTTCCAATGAGACAGGGAAAGGATGGTAGGGTACAGGAACCGTGGTGTACAAAGGCTGTTGTAAATCTAATCAAGGAGAAAAGAAGATTACGAAAGGTTCAAAAAACTAGGTAATGATAGAGATCTAGAAGATTATAAGGCTATCAGGAAGGAGCTTAAGAATGAAATTGGGAGAGCCAGAGGGAGCCATGAGAAAGCCTTGGCGGACAGGATTATGGAAAACCCCAAGGCATTCTACAAGTATGTGAAGAGCAAGAAGATAAGACATGAGAGAGTAGGACCAATCATGTGTGACAGTGGAAAAGTGTGCATGGAACTGGAGGAGATGTCAGAAGTACTTAATGAATACTTAGCTTCAATAATCACTACGGAAAAGGATATTGGCGATTGTAGGGATGACTTGCAGCTGACTGAAAAGCTTGAGCATGTAGATATTAAGGAAAAGGATGTGCTGGAGCTTTTGGAAAGCATCAAGTTGGATAGGTCACCGGGACTGGACGGGATGTACCCCAGGGTACTGTGGGAGGCGAGGGAGGAGATTGCTGAGCCTCTGGCAATGATCTTTGCATCATCAATGGGGACAGGAGAGATTCTGGAGGATTGGAGGGTTGTGGATGTTGTTCCATTATTCAAGAAAGGGAGTAAAGATAGCCCAGAAAATTATAGATCAGTGAGTCTTACTTCAGTGGTTGGTGAGATGATGGAGAAGATCTTGAGAGGCAGGAGTTATGAACATTTGGAGAGGCATATGATTAGGAATAGTCAGCATGGCTTTGTCAAAGGCAGGTTGTGCCTTATGAGCCTGATTGAATTTTTTGACGATGTGACCAAACACATTGATGAGGGTGGAGCCGAAGATGTAGTGTATATGGATTTTAGCAAGGCATTTGATAAGGTACCCCATGCAAGGCTTGTTGAGAAAGTAAGGAGGCATGGGATCCAAAGGACATTGCTTTGTGGATCCAGAACTGGCTTCCCCACAGAAGGCAAAGAGTGGTTGTAGATGGGTCACTTTCTGCATGGAGGCCAGTGACCAGTGAGGTGCCTCAGGGATCTGTTCTAGGACCCCTACTCATTGTGATTTTTATAACTGACCTGGATGAAGAAGTGGAGGGATGGGTTAGTAAATTTGTTGATGACACAAAGGTTACGGGTGTTGTGGATAGTGTAGAGGGCTTTCAGAGGTTACAGTGGGACATCGATAGGATGCAAAACTGGGCTGAGAAGTGGCAGATGGAGTTCAACCCAGATAAGTGTGGGGTGGTTCATTTTGGTAGGTCAAATATGATGGCAGAATATAATATTAATGGTAAGACTCTTGGCCACGTCTTGGCTGCTATGCAGGTTGACTCTGTGGTTAATAAGGCATATGGTGCATTGGCCTTCATCAATCATGGGATTGAGTTTAAAAGCCGAGGGGTAATGTTGCAGCTACATAGGACCCTGGTCAGACCTCACTTGGAATGCTATGCTCAATTCTGGTCGCTTCACTATAGGAAGGATGTGGAAACCATAGAAAGGGTGCAGAGGAGATTTACAAGGATGTTGCCTGGATTGGGGAGCATGCCTTATGAGAATAGGTTGAGTGAACTCGGCTTTTTCTCCTTGGAGCAACGGAGGATGAGATGTGACCTGATAGAGGTGTATAAGATAATGAGAGGCATTGATCGTGTGGATAGTCAGAGGCTTTTTCTCAGGGCTGAAATGGCTAGCATGAGAGGGCATAGTTTTAAGGTGCTTGGAAGTAGGTACAGAGGAGATGTCAGGGGTAAGCTTTTACGCAAAGTGGTGAGTGCGTGGAATGGGCTGCCGGCGGCGGTGGTGGAGGTGGAAACGATAGGGTCGTTTAAGAGATTCCTGGATGGATACATCGAGCTTAGAAAAATAGAGGGCTATGGGTAAGCCTAGGTAGTTCTAAGGTTAGGACATGTTCGGCACAGTTTTGTGGGCTAAGGGCCCTGTATTGTGCTGTAGGTTTTCCTTGTTTCTATGTTTCTATTGGATGGCACAGAAGATTAACTGGAATGGACACTGGCTCATAACTCTAGAGACATAGGTACTGTTTCTTCTCCCTGTTACTGCACAGGCTTTCTTCACATGCTCTAGTATCCTCCTGTACTCTAAAGACATGGAGGCTGCTGGGTTAATTGGCTACTGTAAATCAGCCATAGTGTGAAGATGAGTGGTGGAAGCTGTTGGGAGCTTGATGAATGTGGTGAAAATGAAATGCAATTCATGTAGGATTAGTGTAAATGAGTGGTCAGCACTGACTGGGTGAGCTGAATGTCCTTTTTCCCTGCTGTAAGATTCAATGGTTCTTATCTCAACAACAAAGTGTTTTAAGGCCCTAGAATGGATTCATTGTGTCCAATGTTTTAGACCCATTAATTCCTCAAGTACTTGTTCTTTATCTATATTAATTACATTAAATTCCTGACAACCATCAGATCTTGATTCTTCGTCACTCCTGGTTTTCATATTAATGGTTTCTTTTTATTTGGAAGCCAAGTGCAAAATATTTGTTCAATGTTTTAACTATTTTCTTATAATTGATCATGTCGTTGCCCATAAAGTGATTTCTACTTTCATGGGTCCTTTCTTTTCTGATAGGTATATAGGCATCTGTTACTGATGAATTCTAAAAACGAAAAGCTTGATCATCTGTATCCCGTGTGCCCAAGATATGTCTCAGTAAAGAGTGGATGCATAGACACCCTCCAAAATTTAGATTCTGGGGCAGTTCCTACAGATTTCAGGGTGATAACTAAATCCCCCTTATTAAAAAAAATGGAAAACAGGGAACCAGAGAACTACAGGATTGTGAAAGGAATCAGAATCAAGTTTAATATCATTGGCTTATGTTGTGAAATTTGTTGTTTTATGGCAGCAGAGCATTGCAATACATAATAATAAAATCTTTAAATTACAGTAAGAAGTATATATATAAAAAATAATATTTAATTAAGTAGCTAGTGCAAAAAAGATTGGGAAAATACTGTGGTAGTGTTAATGGGTTCGTTGTCCATTCAGAAATCTGATGGTGGAGGGGTAGAAGCTGTTCCTGAAATGTTGAATGTTGAATGTCTTCAGGCTCCTATACCTCTTCCTTGATAGTAGCAATGAGAAGAGGGCATGTCCTGGATGATGGGGGTCCTTAAGGATAGAAGCCACCTTTTTAAGCCATCGCCTTTTGAAAGTGTCCTCGATGCTAGGAAGGCTACTGCCCATGATGGAGTTGACAGAGTTTACAACTTTCTGCAGCTTTTTCTGATCCTGTGAAGTGGCCCCTTCATACCAAACTATGATGCAACCAGTAAGAATGCTGTCCACAGTACATCTGTAGAAACTTACGAGTCTTTGGTGACATACTAAGTCTCCTCATACTTCTATTGAAATATAGCTGCTGTCATGCTTTCTTTGTAATTGCATCAACATGTTGGGCTCGGGATAGACCCTCAGAGATGTTGACACTCAGGGACTTGAAACTGCTCACCCTTTCTACTTCTGATCCCTCAATGAGGACTAGTGTGTGTTCCCTCAACTTCCCCTTCCTGAAGTCCACAATCAATTCCTTGGTCTTACTGACACTGAGTGCAAGGTTGTTGCTGTGACACCACTCAACCACCTGACCTGAAGTTAGATATGGCCCTTGTGGCTAAAGGGATCGGGGGTATGGAGAGAAAGCAGGTACAGGGTTCTGATTTGGATGATCAGCCATGATCATACTGAATGGCGGTGCAGGCTCGAAGGGCCAAATGGCCTACTCCTGCACCTATTTTCCATGTTTCTATGACCTATCTCATTCCTGTACGCCTCCTCAACAGTATCTGAAATTCTGCCAACAATAGTTGTGTCATTGGCAAATTTATAGATAGCATCTGAGCTGTGCCTAGCCACACAAACGTGTGTGTAGAGAGAGTATAGCAGTAGGCTAAGCATGCATCCCTGAGGTGCACCAATGTTGATTATCAGCAAGGAGGATTGTCAATTCTGATCCACACAGACTGTGGTCTCCCATTGAGGAAGTCAAGGATCCAGTTGCGGAGGGAGGTACAGTGGCCCGGGTCTTGAAGCTTGTTGGTAAGTACTGAAGGTACGATTGTGTTGAAAGCTGAGCTGTAGTCAATAAACAGCAGTCTGACATAGGTATAAGGAACAGCCTGATGTAGGTGTAATTTATCGCGTGTATCAAATGTTGGTGTTTTGAGGATGTAACTATTAGAACTTACAAATGAATGCACTTTCAGAAGGGATTAGATGAGGTCCTATGAAAGGTTATTAAAGCAAATGGGACTGGGGGTAAAATACTGGCATGGATTGACTGACAGACAAAAACAGAATAGAAAAAATGATCATTTTGCTGGTAGACATTGATTATGGGATGCTTCAGGACCAATGCTTTGGCCTCTGCCATTCATAATATACAGTTTATCAATGGTTCTGCTGAGGAACTGAATGCAAATCTCCATTTTGGCAGTTGGCACAAACTGAGTAGAGACAAATGCAGGACAGATTCAGTTTAGTGTAAAGAAACATTGGGTTCTCCACCTCAGACCTTAAAACAGAAAGATATTATTATCTAAATGGCTACAAATTGGAAAAAGGGAAGATTACAAAAACAGTTACGTCCCCAAGCAGTCAGGCAGATCGAGATCTCCATCTATTAACCCACTACATACACATCACCCAACATCACTTTATATACATATAATCAGTCTATAACAGTTACTAATAGGTTGTGTTTTACAGGATTGCTTTTAGATTTATATTTATCGTGTTTTGTTTTGTTTTTTACTGAGTTCTTTATGCTTCCTGTTTTCTTATGCTGCATCAGATCCAGAGTAACAATAATTTCATTTTCCATTACTCTCTTCGTACTGGAGCATGACAACAAACAATCTAGAATCTTGAGTCTTGAATTAAACAGAGTCTGAATTTTCCATGTACAGCAGAAACTAAAAGCATTTCAGAAACAAAATGAAATGTTGACATTCACTGAAAGAGGATTAGAGTACAAGAACCTCAAATGGAGGTTTGTGTGCAATTTTGATTGCTTTATCTGAGAATGGATGTTCTTGGCAAGGGAGGAGTACAACAAGGTTTACAAGACTGATTCCTGGATTTATGAGGAGAAATTGTGCAAACTGAAGCTACATTTATTGGAATTTAGAAGAATGAAAGGTGATCTTACAAAAGCCTATAAAACTCTTGCAGGAATAGACAGGATACAATGAGAATTTTCTCGATGACTTAGGGAGTTCAAAACCGGGGATCAGGGATATGTCCTATGATGAATTAAGATCAAGAGAAATGTCTTCACCCAGAGGTCAGTGAAATAATGGAATAAAAACAGGAAAAATCACTTTCTTCCTGAGCCATGGCTTTCTTTCCCTCTACTTTTGACCACATCTCATCCACTTCCTGCGCCTTCAGTTCTGTGTTCACGATTTCATTGGAGAGACCAAACACAGACTGGGCGATTGATCATTTTTCAAAACACCTACGTTCAGTCTGCAGGAGCAACCATAGGCTTCCAGTTGCCTTCCACTTTAGTTCTCTATCCCATTCTCATGATGGTCTGTTTAGCTGTATTTAGCTGTATACATGTCTATGGTATACACGGCAATGAAACCTGAACTTGAGCTTGATTTGTGTCAGGGCCCCACTGCCCTCAGTTCCCCAATCTTTCAAAAATATTTACTGTACCTCCACTTAAAGTACTTCTGTTGAGCATTTGTTGTGAGAAAAAGGATGATATATTTGTGTAGCAATTCCATGAAGTGCAGCATGGATGTGAGATATGCACAGTGAAGTATCACTGCTTCCGTCTCTGCTGAACATGAGGCGTGATGCCTAACACTTATTTTGGATGATTGTCTTTCTCTTCTTTCTCTTTCACTGTCATTTTCTGGTTTCTGATCTGTCTTTAACTGTGCTTCTGCCTGCGAAATTCTCAAAATCAAAATTCATTATGGAGCAATGATTGCCACTTCTGGCAGTCACGTTAAAAGCTGCTTTGGGGCTTATCCCATATGTCACTTTCAGTAGCAGTCAGTGTTTTTATGTTACTGAACGTCTTGTTCTACCCTTGTCTCATCCCTCAGATGCACTCTGTTTCAAGCAATGACATTTATTTGAGTGACTAGATAAATGTGTTCTGAACAGCTGCATGACTTTGAACACTAGTCGATGCGCTTCTGTTTAAACAGCTGATGGAAACAATAGATGGGCAGGCCAGAGAAGCTCCTGTATTAAAGTTTCCCTTTATTTATTTGTGGAATGTGGGCATAATGGATAGTGCTGGCATTTATTGTTCTTCTCTGAAATATATGACCTACTGAATCTCTTCAGATAAAGTTCAGAATCAACCATTTTATTGAATTCAGAGTTGTATGCAGTAAATAATGAGTCAGTTAAAATGGTCTGTTTTATTCCCTGAAGGACATTGGTGTACCAGTTGTTTGATTTATTGTTGTAATCCATAGTTTTATCATTACCATTGCTGATTTGTATTCCATATTTTACTTATGTTTCATATTTATGCTTCTGCATAAATAATCCATACCTCCAAATTCTAGTCTAGTAACTCATCATGATGCAACCCTGTTCCTAGTTAGGTGGGTAGGGCATTTAAGTACCTCTCTGATATCCCACCTGCAAGCTTATTTCAATATGTTGATGGTTGGATCTACCTTCAGCCAACTGTTTTTGGACAAATCTTGGAAAGGTGTTGCTCCCAAAGGCCAAAATGTATATCCAGTACATGGGCTACAAATGGGACACCTTGATGCAGCAGTACAGGCCCTTGTTGAGATCTCCATTTAGACTTCTGTCCTTAGTTTGGGTCATTTTATCTGAAAGTGGATGTTCTCACCATGAGAATGTGCAACAAAAATTCACTAGACTGATTCCTGGGATGGCAAGACTGACCTATGAGGAGAGGTTGTGACAACTTGGTTTTACTTCATTGGAAATGAGAAAAATGGGAGATGATGTTATCGAAAATTTTCAGATTCTAACAGGGCAAGATATAGATATTCCCTGGATAGTTCAAATCCAGTGCTCACACATTCATGGCACAGGAATACATTTCCCATGTTTCCATGAATAATAACATCTATCATTCAAATAATATAGAAATCATTGACCCCTACAAGCTGGTAAGCATCAAGAACATGGAGACATTCAAAAATAGAGAAATTCCAAAAAGAAAATCTCATGTGTGTATAAATTTGTTGCATATAACAGTAAATAATTATAATGCTCGAAAATGAATTTGTAGAATCACATTACTATGTATTACGTATTTTACATTATTGGTGCTAATGAATTCATTTTATGGACATACAATCAATTTATGTATATAAGCTATCTCATGTGTTTATATTTATTATTGTGTTCTTTATTCTATTGTGGTGTTTTTGTGTTGCACTGGATCCAGAGTAACAACTATTTCATTATCCTTTATACCAGTGTATTGGAAATGACGGTAAAAAATCTTGAGTCTTGAAATGATGATCTTGAAACACTTGAAACAGCCTTTTTTATGATTCCGGTATTGATTAAAGGAAACACCAAAAGTTGCATTAATTTTAGGCTGATGGTACTTCAATAAACTCACAGCATACTAAATCAATAAAGTTCTTTGATCCGTTAAATTTTAGTTAAGTTAAAAGATGTTGATATGCAAGCAATCGGAATTATAAATAGAATTGGAGGCAGGAAAGGAGAGTATTCGCAACAGGTTTGATTCAGCACAGCTGTTAAGAGAGACAATGATATTGGTAAAAGAAGATGGCTTAATGTGAATGGAGATGTCTGGGTTGTTGTGATCTTTGTTTAAAGGAGAAACTGACCTAAGAGAAGGAATAGCAGAGGTAATCTGAAGTGAATGGTTAAAAAACCACAGTTTTTAAAGTCACAATGCCATTCTGTGTGCCCATCTTCTGGTCTATAGACTGCAAAATAAATAGGCTTCTAAATATGGTCAGAAAACGTGAAGATGCTGTCGCCATAGTCAGAGAATCACTTGAAAAACAGCCAATGAAAGGTCTGAACTTAATCAGCAGAACTACTTATCTGGAAACAAATTGAATATAAAAAAAGTCTAAAAAATCCTTGCAGTTATCCCATTTCGTTAATATACTTGATAGTGCTTTGCGGGATCCATTTTACCACTGCTGGGAATGTAAGATCAGCAGAGTATATGCAGCCTTCGGAAAGGTGATATAGAAGAGACTAAAGTATATATAAAGAGTGAGAACTGGAAATGAAATGACATACCAGTCGATGAAAACAAACAACAGTTTGTATTTATATATCGCATTTAACAAGGCATAATGATCTAACGCTTCTAATGACAGTGTTGTCAAGAAATATTCAGCACCAGGATGCATATAGAGTTATTGGCTCAGCATTTCTAGGGACCGGATAATCTCCAAGCTCTCCAATCACCTGACCTCTAAGATCCCAACCAAGTATCTCTTTACAAAGCTGACCCGATTCAGAAAACCTGCACTCCAGTTGCAAGCTCCATCAAGACACAAGCACATCTTCCAAGCACAAAAATGCTGCACAATACATTGTCGGCCAGTAAACAGTGTAATCCTTCCCCATGAATGTAGCACAGAGATAACCATATGTCCAGAATGTCTGATACTTGTGAAGTTTCTGACTCAATTTATAAAATTCTCACAGAGCTCAAGTATTGAGTGAAGTATTGAACTGACTTCATAGTTTCTGAACAGGCATTAACCACTTTGAATTGAAATAATTGTATTTTTGTTTCATTCAAAATGTCGAGCTGAGACCCTTCATAAGAACCTGATCCTGATGAAGGGTCCTCTGCCTGAAGCATTCACTATTTATTCCTCTCTATAAATTCTCCCCGACCTGCTGAGTTCCTCCAGCATTTTGTGTGGATTACTCCAGATTTCCAGCATCTGCAGAATCTCCAGTGTTCATATTTTTTCCTCCTACAGGGTAATGAACTTTTAAAATTCTCCATTCCACACACATGTGGATGTACAATCATTGAGTTCATTCATAATAGCCATTGAAATTAAAGGAATTAGGGATATGGAACTAAAGAAATTGAAGGTGATGTATTGTAGAAGTTCACTCATGATCTCAATGAGTGGCAGATCAGGCCTAAGAGGACTGATGGTTAAATTCTTGCAATTCTTACGTTCTTGAGTAATGTTTAGAGGAATCAGTCCTTGATTCTCCCACTAGTGGAAGCATTTCTCCATGTCTGTCCTATATAAATCAGTTAAAAACTTGGACCTCTTACCTACATGTTTCAAAAAATTCTGAGTAAGCACTTGATATAGCATATGATTCAATAGTGTATCCCAACCTACTCAATCCTTCCAAATAACTTCAATCTTAATTCTAATCTTAGTTCTGATATTATCCCAGCACATCCTGTTTTTACAACATTTCTGGTTCTTTTTACCATATGTGTCCCACCCTCTGTACGTGCACTGACCAAGTGCCTCCACATATTAGCAATAGCTTTATTATAGTAAACTGTTGATGTTGGAAATAGATAGATAGATAGATAGATAGATAGATAGATAGATAGATAGATAGATAGATAGATACTTTATTCATCCCCATGGGGAAATTCAACTTTTTTTTCCAATGTCCCATACACTTGTTGTAGCAAAACTAATTACATACAATACTTAACTCAGTAAAAAATATGATATTTAAAAAAATGCAAAATAAAAGCAGAAATGCTCAAAATGCTTAGCAGATCAGTCAGCATCCATGAAGAAAGTTTAATTAGTAACATTCCAGGTAAATGTCTGTTAATTAATACTCATGGAAGGACATCAAGCTCTCTTTTTTTCTCTTCACAGATAATACTTGGCCTATTGAATGGTTTAGACATGTTCTGATTAGATTTTAAGTAGAGGAAATTCTGTGCCGAATTGTTTTGTGTGCCAAAGGAAACTGATCTCTAAATGGGGGAAGTATAACTTGTTAACTCAAGTAATTCTGATCATTGTTATTATGTATTGATCTGAAATAAAACAAAATAGTGACAACTACATTGAGACCAGGGTGATTTATGACAGAGCAGCATTCCCCAAAGAGCTGATCATCTAATCAGTTTCTTCCCATATACCACAGATGGATCAATACACTTTTTATATTAGTTTTTATTTTCAGTTCTGCAATCCATTGTCTGCAATAGTAATTTAAGTAAATCTGATTCAACGTTTCTCAGGGATCTCCTCATGTTTCTTTGCAGTCAGACTTAGCAGACAAACAGGATTATTCAGGTTGGGTGAGATCTCCGGCTCTCTGTACATTTTTCTACTGACATAGCAGTAGCTATGATGCGAAATATGTAACTATATTCTATTCACTTTAATAGAATGCGTGTTTGATTCACCTGGTAGCAAGCATTGTGAAAATTGATTGATTGAATAATCAACTTCATAGAATCAAACATCTTCTTTTCCTTAAGTGTAACAAGTGTCACTATAGTGCGCATCATAATAGCAATATAATTTAGTGTATTTCCAAAGCTAGAATCCCAAAGTGAACTACCGCTGTCGATGAAAACCTAGAAAACATGCTTCTTTTTAGAGTTATCTTTTTCCTTGTTCATAACACCAAGAAGGCAGCCATTTTTAATGCACCTTGAATATTTTATGTAACTGTTTAATTTTGACTTTTTAGGTTACCTTATTTGAGAAGAAATATCAACGACGTGGAGAGATTGTAGGGCTGTTTTATTGGTGACACAATGGATAAGAATGTACAGTTTCTTTTATTAAAATAGACTCTTTTGTTAAGAGTGAGAAGAAATCTGCTTCGGATGTTGAGTGCATTATTAACAAGAAGGCAAAAATGCAAGGATTATCATCCTTGTTCCCCCTACCACCCTCCTTCCATTCCATCCCTCACCCTCTTCTGAGCCAGCGCCCTTCTTGCTTCTTGTGATCTCACTTAGACAAAGGCCTTTCACTGCTTAGAAGCCTAGAAATCTGAGGTACTTTTGTGGAGCACAGTAAGCTGGAGATAACAGCTCACGGGGAAGTGACAAGGGACTGGCTTTACACGTATGTAAGCAGCAAGGAGACCAATTGTTGGATAATCAGCAAAGGGTTGCTCAAATGGAGTCATGAACAAAGCTGAAACAAAGGACATATGTCAGGCCCATCAGCTTCAACTTATTTCATTTACTGATAATGCCTTGCACATGGAAAGTCTTTTGATATTCAATATAATACAATGCTTATTTTTTCTACAAATGCCTCTTCATTCTCTCTTTTTTTCTTTACTTTAGCCTTGCGGGCTCCAGTTATGGCTCTACTCATCCAATTGTTATTTTTCCAATTCAGGTTGTGTACCACCATGAGCCACACCAAGCCTAATCACACTGCATGCTGAATTCACCTCTTTTAGGATGGCCGTAAAGAGCCAATCTTCAGCAGCTGAACTGCTCCCAATGGCCTGCCAACTTAGCTACTGAGGCTATTCTGAGAGCCAGAACAAGCAGGGACTTGGCTAAAGCAACATAAACCAAGACCTTATCTAGAGCTAGCCCTGACCAGCTGAGACCAGTTGATAAATATTTAACTAGCACAAAAAGTTCAAAAGTATTAATAAAATAATTTAAAAAGTTAACTTACAAACATATTACATTCATGTAAATTTATTAAAACACTATTCTTGATTAATATGGAAGGAAAATTGATCCATTCTTCACTTAACTTTCCCATCTATTTGAATGAATAGGATTGACAGGCTGCATCATTTATAATAAGCATAAAGCTGAGTGTATCTGACCTCTCAGCTCAGTCTCAGACCAAAGTCTGTTGCAAAAGTTTATAGATGGACAGTGGAGAGCATTCTGACTTGTTACATCACAGACTCTTATAGACCCTCCTATATGTAGGTTCGCAAGAGGCTGCAGAGGCTTGTGGACTCAGACATTTCCATCACAGGTATGACCCTCCCAACCTTTGAGGACATCTTCAAGAGGCACAGCCTCAAGAAGGCAGCATCCAGCATTAAAGACCCTCAACATTTGGGACAGGCCCTCTTTGTGTTACTACCATCAGAAAGCCTGATGACCCACACTCAATGTTTTACAAACAATTTCTTCCCCTCTATCAACAAATTTCTGAATGGTGCATGAACCTATAACTACTACCTCATTATTTGTCTTTACATTATTTATTTATTTTGTAATTTACATTAATTTTATGCCTTGTATTGCACTGCTGCCACAATGTATATTAGTATATTAAACCTGATTCTGATTCTGTAAGCAAAGCAACTCATTGGATTTTTGCTGAGTTCAGGGAAAGAGAGGGAGATCAAATGTATGATGTTTGATCTCCATTCTTCAACACAAAAGCATGGATGTCTGGAATGCAATGATATGTTCACTGACCTATTCCGTAGTTCTCCGTGGACCTACATGCTCAATACTTATCTCCAGTACTTATCTAGGCTCAGAATTATTGTCTGACATCACTAACAGGGGAAATGCTAAAAAAAAATAATTAAATAAATAATAGCATAGCAGTTGCAAAACAATAATAGGGTTAAGCAGAGCCACATACATGTCCATGGTCGTCTGCTGCAGTAGCCCATCTACTTCAAGGTTTGATGGGTTGTGTGTTGAGAGATGCTCTTCTGAACACCACTGTTGTAATGTAGGGTTATTTGAGTTACGGTCTCCTTCCTGTCAGTTTGAACCAGTTTGGCCATTCAGCTCATGAATAAGGCATTTTTGCCCACAGGGCAGCTGCTCACAAGAGGCATTTCTGTTTTATTTCCACATGTAAACTCTAGCGACTGTTGTGTGTACAAATCCTAAAAGATCAGCAGTTTCTGAGATAATCATACCACCCTGTCTGGCACCATAAATCATTCTAGGAACAAAGTCACCCAGATCATATTTCCTCCCCATCCTGATGATTAGTCTGAACAACTGAACCTCTTGACTATGTCTGCATGCTTTTATGCATCAAGTTGCTACCACATGATTGGCTGATTAGATGTTTGCATTAATGAGCATGTATACAGGAGTACTTAATAAAGTGGCCACAGAGTGTAGATTTATGAAAGGAAAATCCTGTTTAAAAATCAGTTAGGGTTTTTGAGTTTGTAACTAGCATAAGGAATCAGCAGGGAAAATTGGCAAACACATATGTGGACATCCACCTTGGGAAAAAAATCGCACATTTTTTAAAATACTGATGGACCTAAGACACTAAGGTATACATGTACACAGATAACTGTAACTAGTTGTGCAAGTACAGCAAGAAATTTGTCTGTAATTATCCTGTTAGCCTTTATTGAAAGAGGACTTGAACACCAGAGCAAGGATGCCTTCCTGCTCTCCATGTGGTTGCTTAGGGCTTCAGAAAGACATGAGCTAAAGTGGTTCCCTTATTGAAAGAAGGATATACTTGTGATAGAGGGAGTGCAATAAAAACTTGCCAGATTGATTCCTAGGATGGAAAATGCATTACTTAAGAAAAAGTTAAGCAGACTGAGCCTTTATTCTCTTAAATTTAAAAGATTAATAAATCTTACGGAGCTTGACAAAGTACACATAAAGATGCAGCCTTCCTGGAAGCAAGGGATTGAAAAGTCCAAAAATAAGTCCAACTTTTTCCCCAGTTGGTAATGAATCTTTAGAATCCACTACCCAAGAACACCGTAGAGGTTGTTGCAGAATATAATCAAGACAGAGGCCAATAGATTTTTAGATATTAAGGCAATTAAGTGATACTTACACAGTGGCAGAAAGTGTTGCTAGGGCAAAAGATCAAACATAATCTTGTTGAATGGTGGACCATGCACAAGGAGCAGAGTGGTGTGCTCTTTCTTCTATTTCTTATTCTTTTATGTCCCTGTGCCCTGTTGCCCCAGTGCATTCACATCACCTCATGCAGATTCAATCATCACTGCAAATGTATGCACGATCTTTGAAATTATTGTTGTAACGCGCTGTAATATTTCACTGCTAATGCTAATGTAATGGCTACTCTGTAATGTTCACTGCTGAGGTAACGGTTTCTCTGTAGCAGCAATGTTTGGGTTATGGCTGGAGATAACAGGACTGTGGTATGCATGTTAGCCAATCAAGAGATTATTGCTCTGTCTTGTGAATCTGGATGGAGATTTTTCGTGGTCTTTTTCCGGGGAGAGATGAGGAGAGAAGACGCGAATGGAGAGATTTGTTAGACCGCCGGACGGGGTGGACTTGGAGCGAGGGTCCGAAGGGCAGCGACGATCGGAGGAGGTCGATGGGGGATGATCAACTTATCAGTGAGCTCCAACTTTGTGCAACAGACTAATTAATAAGATTGGGCCCCTTTTTTCCCCTTTACTTCATTTCTTTTCTAACCATATAGTCAAAATAAGAATTATAAAGCTTAATTGTTTAATCGCATATTGTGTACTATTTGTTATTTTGGGGTACTGATTTGTAACAGGGGACACATCGCGCAGCATCCACCCAAACGAGATTTCATAAAGTTTGGCCAGGCCAGGGGTTATCACTCCCTATATTAAGCCGCTAGCCGAAGCAAGAGTTACATTGTCATCCAGAACAGTTAGGTAGTGAAAGGTTAAAAGTAGTCACAAATGTTTGTAGGGAATACTACTAGTAGACAAACTCCATTGAAAACTTTGGCCACTCACAACTCTTGTTCCATTTGGCTGCAGCACAAGCCATCAAAATACAGTACAATTGGGGAGCAGTTCAAGGCTGTTCTATTAAAGACAGATTGAGATTGGCAATATATACTTGCATTCCTAACAAAATACAAATTCAAATTATTCATTAAAAAGCACCGTCTAGTCCCTCTGGAAAAATAAAATATTTTTAAAATATAATTAAAATAAATGCTACATGAGTGAACATATTTTTGCAGTTGCAGTTATTCACGTTGCGATTTGCTCCTCTAATGCACAATTAAACAATTACCTCCTGTTCAGTGTATTTTGAATTGGGAGGTAGAAAATAGTTAGCTTGGTTAGGGAGAATTAGTGCTTGCAACATCTCATGAGCTCCAGCGGGGCCATTAAGTGCGGTGCCTTTAAGAGTCATCGCCATGGCTGAAAATGTGGCATGTGAGGTGGGATTCAAGCCAGGCTGAGGTGCAGGGGTATGAGGCCTCCTCTACCCATCATCTTGTTGGCGAACATGCAGTCACCAGAAAATGAGATTGATGATCTCAGGACAAGGCTGTTTTATCAGAGGCAGATGAGGCAGATCTCAATTGTTTGCTGCACCGAGACTTGGCTATCAGCGGACACGCTAGACACAGCGGTCAGACCAGGTTTTACGATTTTTAGAATGGATCAAACCACGAACTCTGGTAAGAAAAAAGATCTCAAGGATGAATTGGAGAGTTCAAACTAGACTGGAATCAACGAGGGATGCTTGACAGCTGTGGCAGTGTCTGAATGCCATAACCTTCCACAAGATTAAGTCTAGTGACATGGGGACTAGCCGAGCTTCACTTCCAGATGAGCTCAATGCCTTTAGGGAGGAGCCATGGACGGAGTACCTAGCCAAGTACTGAAGAGCTGTGCTGACAAACTGACTAGTCTGTTCATGGATATCTGCAACCTCTTGCACGTGCAGCTTGTGGTTCCCAACTGCTTCAAGCAGGCTTCAACCATACCGGTGCCCAAGAAGAGCCTGGTAACCAGCCTCAATGACTATCAGCCAGTGGCACTTACATCCACGGCAATGAATTGTTTTGAGAGGCTGGTGTTGAAGCCTCTCAACTCTTGTCTGAGTGGCAGCTTGGATCTGCTCCAAATTGCCTACCGGAACAAGAGGGCCACAGCAGATGCCATCTCATTGTCTCTTCATGCAACCTTGGAACATCTGGATAGCAAAGATACAAATACCTACTTCAGGACGCTGTTTGTTGACTGTAGCTCAGCATTTAACACCAGCATGCCTACAGTCCTGATTGAAAAGCTACAGAACGTGGGCCTCAGTACTTCCTTCTGCAACTGGATCCTCATCTTCCTAACCAGATCACAATCTGAGGGGATTGGAAATAACATCTCCACCTCACTGCCAATTAACATTCGCACTCCACAGGGAAGTATGCTTAGCCCACTGCTCTACTTCCTCTACACCCATGTCTGTGTGGCTAGGCATAGCTCAAACAGCATCTATAAATTTGCTGACGACACAACCATTGTTGGCAGAATTTCAGATGGTAATGTTACTCCTGTGCCCCAACCCTGAGGGGCTGAAGGTACAAAGTAGCCCCCTCCTTTTTGAGAATCGCAAGATTGCTATTAATTCAGGTCAGGAGACCCAGGAAATGAGAGAGAGATGCAGAATCCACAAGGGGTTTGGAATGTCCTGGCCCCTCAGCGATACAAAGCCACAAGAAACGGCCATTGTCTCTTGGAGACGGAATTGTGTATTGAGTACTGTACTATTTATTTGATGCCCTCAGGGAATGACCAAAAGTGGGCTGGTTGAGGGGTGGCATCATTCCAACCTGATTGACATCTGAGACCCCGTGAGTAAGGATAAAAGAAGGTCTGGGGAACAACCCCTTTAGACGCACCAGGAGAAACACTAGAAATCCCATGACAGCGTTTAATAGCAACAGCCGGTGGAAGGCCCACATGAGTCCTTTCCCGTTGCCCAGGATTGAGGCCTTACCACGGAAGATGGCTTAGCTAAAGAAGAGATCACCATCGACGACATTTCGAAGGATCGACATCATGAAAAGCAAAATGGGCAAGTTCTAAAAAAATTGTCTCTCTCTCCAACCAAAAGCTGCAGCCTGAATGAACTTGAGTGACTTTTATATTTCCATTGGACAATATCCCCTAGACAACGATAGAGCTATTTCTTGTTGATTATTATTATACCCGCGCTTTTAGATTTAGTATTGACGACATATATTATCTGTATGTTTGCATTGATATTATTTTTGTGTATTTTTATCAATAAATACTGTTAAAAATAGTACCATCAGACTTCAACGGACCTCTCTATCTTTGCTGGTAAGTGACCCAGTTACGGGGTACGTAACAGTGACGAAAGAGTGTATAGGTGCAAGATATACCAGTTAGTGGAGTGGTGTTGCAGCAACAACCTTGCACTCAACACCAGCAAGACCAAAGTGCTAATTGTAGACTTCAGGAAGGGTAAGATGAGGGAACATTAACCAATCTTCATAGAGGGATCAGAAGTGGAGAGGGTGAGCAATTTCAAGTTCCTGGGTGTCATTATCTCTGTAGACCTAACCTGGACGCAATAGACTGATGCAGCAATAAAGAGGGCAAGTCAGCAGATATATTTCATTTGGAGTTGAGGAGATTTGGTTTGTCAACTAAAACACTCAAAAACATCTATAGATGTACCGTAGAGAACATTCTGACTGGCTGCATCACTGTCTGGTGGGGATGGGGGGGGCGGAGGCTACTGCACAAGATCGATGTAAGTTGAAGAAACTTTTTAAATTATTCAGTGTCATCATGGGCACTAGCCTCTGTAGTATCCAAGACATCTTCAAGGAGCGGTGCCTCAGGAAGGCGATGTCTATCATTAAGGATCCCCACCCAGGACATGCCTCTTCACACTGGGAAGGAGATACAGAAGCTGAAGGCACACAATCAGCAATTCAGGAACAGATTCTTTCCCTCTGTCATTCGATTGCTAAGTGGACATTGAACCCATGGACACTACCTCACTACTTCTTTATTTTTGTTATTTTGCACTACTTATTTTAACAGTATTTAATAGACATTCATACTTAATGTAACTCAGTTTTTTTCTCTATATTTATTTATCATGTATTTCATTGTATCGTTGCGATAAAGTTAACACATTTTGCAACATAAGCCGGTGATATTTAATCTGAGTCTGATTCTGCATCCATCACAATGTTCTTTATTGACTATAGCTCAACATTTAATACCATCATCCCCTCAAAATTAATCAGTAAACTGCAAGACCTGGGCTCAATACCCTCTTGTGTGATTGGATCCTGGATTCCCTCATTTGCAGACCTCAGTCAGTTCAGATTGGCAAATACACCTCCTTCACAATTTCCATCAGCAGAGGTGCACCATAGGGCTGTGGGCTTAGTTTCCTGCACTACTCACTTGATCTTATGACTATGTGGCTACACACAGCTCCAATGCCATATTCAAGTTTGCTGACGACACCACTGTTGTGGGCTGTATCGAAGGTGGTGATGAATCAGTATACAGGAGGGAGAATGAATATTTGGCTGAGTGGTGTCATAACAACATCTCACTCAATGTCAGCAAGACCAAGGAACTGATTGTTGACTTCAGGAGGGAAAGCCAGAGGTCCGTGAACCAGTGCTCATCAGAGGATCAGAGGTGGAGAGGTCAGTAACTTCACATTCCTGGGTGTCACAGTCTCAGAAGATCTGTCCTGGACACATCATATAAATATAATTGCAAAGAAAACACAACAGCACCTCTACTTCCTTAGGAGTCTGCAATGATTCAGGCTTGACATTTAAAACTTCGGCAAACTTCTATAGATGTGTAGTGTAAAGTGCACTGTGGCCTGGTATGGGAACACTAATGCTTTTGAGCAGGAAATCCTACTAAAAGTAATGGATTTAGCCCAGTACATCACAGGTAACACTCTCCCAATCACTGAGCACATCTACGTGAAACGCTACCATAGGAAGGTACAATCTATCATCAAAGATCCTCACCACCAAGCCCATGCTCTTTTCTCGCTGCTGTCATCAAGTAGAAGGTACAGGTGCCTCAGGACACACAGCACCTGTCACAACCATGGATTCAGCAGCACAGCAGTTTCAGCACTTGTGCTTGTGAATATGCACGTGTCAGCTAATTATTATTTCATTGTGATAGTATTTAACTCCATTCATTCCGTCATTGTATTTGTCAAGACTTGGACACAGCTACACTTTGCTGACTGCTTGCATTCCGCCTTGCCTGAGAAATTGGACGGTCAAGTCAACTGACTCCGAAGACTAACAGTACTCATTTTATTCTTAGTTGTTCTTTTCAGCTGCAGTGTAGGCTTCGTTTTCCATCTGAGAGTTTTAGCTAACGGCCCTGTTTGGCCTAGCGTTCATTGTTTTCTTTTCCCTTTAACACTGTTCGCATTAAAGTCTGGGAACTATCGACCTGCTTCAATGATCTCTCACTCCACACTTGGGCCATATCCACACCGGGTGACAGCATAACACTGCGGAAGTAGTATCAGAGCAAATATCTAAATAAAAGAGTATTTTAGTTACGTAAAGTGTAAGAAGAAGGCATGAGTAGGCATTAGACACAAGAAACTGGTGCTGGAGAAGTAGTAATGGAAAACAAAGAAGTGGTGGAGGAACTGAATCTGCATCAGTCCTTATGGTGTAAGAATAACTTGCCAGAAATCCAAACAAGTCGGGGGCAGAGGTGAGAGTAGTGGCCATTATTATGGATTAGGCGATGTGAAAGCTGAAAGGTCTCAATGCGGAAAAGCCATCTGGACAAGAAAGACTATACTTCAGAGATCTGAAAGAGGTAGCTGAAGAGATTGCAGAAATATTTGTAATCTTTCGAGAATCACTAGAGTCAAGGAGGGTCCCGGAGGGCGGGAAAATAATAAATATAATATTCCTGTTTAACAAAGGACAAAGAGTAAGCCTGGCCTCAGTGGTTGGTGAGATATTACTGCCCATTAGTGAGGGTGAAATTGCAGAATACTTCAAAGTGAATGATTAAATAGGACAAAGTTAGCACTGTTCCGTTAAGTGGCGATTTTGCCTAACAACTCTGTTAGTATTCCTTGAGGAAATAATAAGTAGATTAGACAAAAGAGAATGAGTGGATATTATTTGATTAGATTTTCAGAAGGCCTTTAAAAAACATGCCACTCATGAGGCTGCTAAACAAGATAGGAGACCATGGTATTACAGGAAAGGTGCTAGCATGGATAGATGATTGACTGACTGGTAGAATGCAGCAAGTGGAGATAAAGGGGTAATTTTCAGAACGGCTGCTGGTGACCAGTGGAGTTCTACATGGGCCAGTATTAGGACCACAACTTTCCACTATAAAGGAACTGATGGCATTCTGACCAAGCTGTAGACAATACAAATACAGGTGGAAGGACAGGTAGAGTCACAAAGGCAAGGAGTCTGTAGCAGGAATTGAATAGGTTACAAGAATGGGTAAAAAAAGTGGTAGATACAAATTAATGTAAGAAAATCTGGTGTTATGCACTTTGGTAGACAGAATAAATGGGTAGACTATCTTTTAAATGAGGAGAGAATTCAGGAATTGAAGGTGGAGAGAGCGTGGGAATCCTATTCAGGATTCTCTTAAAGTTAACTTGCAGGCTGAGTTAGTAGTAAGGAAGGCAAATGCAATGCGACAATTCATTTTGAGAGTACTAGATACAGTGCGTAGGGTTTTATAAGGTATTGGTCAGATCAGATTTGAAGTATTGTGAGCAGATTTGGGTGGCATATCTAAGGAAAGATTTTTGGCTCTAGAGAAGTTCCAGAGGAAGTTGACAAAAATGATCCCAGGAATGGAAGGCTTTACATGCAGGGAATATTTGATGTCCCTGGGACTATAATCAATGGAATTCAGAAGGATGCGGGGTGACTTCCTTGGAACCATGGGGTGCTGACAGCAGCTTGCCAAAGTCCACTGTCCTGGGCCTGTCTTTCAGGTTATCTCAACCATAGCCCATCGTCTCCTTCCTCTCCTAGGGATAAAGCCTTTAGAGCTTCTGTTGGCATTTCTCTTCTTAATGTGTATTATGCAGCTGTTGTTTAGGGCAGCAATGAAGGTCCTCCATCTCTGGCAGTGTTCAGGGTTTCCTTCATCATATCAGAAGCTTCGTCAATTTTCACTAATGTCAGTCATGCAGATCCCAGGTGGAGACTCAGAAATACTGTCATACTCAAATGTTGAAGGATTCTTCTTTGCTGTTTCCATAACAATTTTGTTTTACCAGTCAGGGTTGCTGAATCCCTGAACCTAGAGGACCAGTGGACCACTTAGTCTGTCTTCTGTCCTTTGGCCTGTGCCAGTATGTGGCACACTTCCATCTCCTGTGGACTTGTGTCCAGTATGTGGCACACTTCCATCTCCTGTGGACTTGGGTCCAGTATGTGGCACACCTTGTCTCAAAGTGTCAAAGTGTTAATAACAGTTTAATAACTGTTCATGAACCTGGCAGTGAGAGTCCTGAGGCTCCTGTAGCTGTTCCCTGATGGCAGCATTACAGTGTCGCGAGATATAATGCAAAAGGCACATATACAATATATAGCTAGGGTGCCTAAGACTTTTTACACAGTACTGTATTTGTCAATGTGGAGTGGAGAGTGAGTGGCAGGAACAAAGGATGTTGGGAATGGTGAGGGTGGAGCATTGCGTGACTCTACCAAGAGCCAAAGCATAAAGCCCTGACTCCAACCAACCCATAGTTCACTGGATTATTGAGGCATGTAAGCCTCCAAACCATGACAAGGTTGTGGTCTTCCTGGAGGAGCATTTCTGTAGCACTAGGTTTTTATGGGATGGGTTGCTATCCCCATGCCTAGCCATCCTTCTTTTTAAGCCAATCTTGGGATTATCCATAGCAGAGTGGCAATAGAAATGATTGGTGAATAATTTTACTGGAAAAGCCTCAATAAAATGCTGCTGGTCACCATTCTGACCAAAACACATGGTTAAGTGGTAGATGGCTGACAGACTGTTAATTTCAGATGGCAGTAAGTCATTGCTTGGGAGTAGCGGAATACTCCCTGTCACCAAGCTCCATGAGTAAATAGCAACGTAAAAATTATATATCTTGTTGAAAGGTTTTCATCCCCAAAAGAACTTGCTCACTCTTTCCATAGGTGCTTCAACATTTTTGCTTTTACTTCAGGATTTCTGCATTTGTAGGAGTTTCCTTTGAGAAATTACGATGTCTTTGAGCATATACAATGCACACACAGGCAGCCAGTTGACATAGATTAGACACCATTCCCTCGGCAGGGAAGGGAGGTCTTACGTTTTGTCACTTCAAAACATTAAACTAGTTCAATGGAAAAGACAGGGAGTCAGGGAATACAGGAGTAACTTTGCCTTTACTTAAAATGATGCACGCATGTATCACTGGTAGCTTGAAGACATATTCAATTCCCATATTTATACTCATGGATAATTTTTTAACTAAATAGGAAAGCTTAATCAACCAATATATATATAACAAGATTATTCAATTATAACTGAAATATAAAGTACACAACCCCATCTCAATTACGTATATATGATACAACGGTTTCCCCTGCTATCCGAAGGTAGAGTATTCCTATGAGACCATTTGTAAATCGAAATGTCGTAAAGCAAAGAAGCAATTACCATTAATTTATATGAGAAAAATTTTTGAGCGTTCCCAGACCCAAACAATAACCTATCAAATTATACCAAATAACACATAAAATCTAAAATAACACTAGCATATAGTAAAAGCAGGAATGATATAAATACACAGCCTATATAAAGTAGAAATAATGTATATACAGTGCAGTTTCACTTACCAGAATCGGGAAGATTGAGCCAAAACCAATTTGTAGAAAAAAATTGGCACGTACACGCATGCAAACACACTTGCCCCGCGCAAGGCTTCACAGTCATGGTAAATCGCTGTGGAGGACTTCTTACCCTTACAGGATAACATCTTTCCTGACAAGGGGGATCACTCTGCTTGGCAGGTGAGACTTGTGGCTGTGAAACAATTTCAGGTTCCGGAGCCTCCTCCGCGGCGGTTGTAGGAGTTGCCTCTGAGACAGCAGGGATTGGCTCTGATAGCGGCAGCCAACCTTTCTCCCTATCTATTGACTCTGCTCTCCTCAACTGATCAAAGTGCCGTCTCTAGATGATATCAGAAGCAATCTCCACTGTGTAGGAGAGTTGTCCAGATCTCTCTGAGTATCCACTCTGTAATCCCTCACCAGGACTGCTTGTGCAGGAGTGAAACATCAAACCTCCTTGCTTGAGGAGCCTTCAATGTGTCTCAGCTGTTTATCCTGCATATTCCTTCTGAGATTGCATTTGAGAAGATCCAAGGGTGTACGCAAGGGATGAACCAGGAACAGTATAGCTGGTAAGTTGTTGGTTGTGGAGTGTGTTGCATTATAATATGCAAGAGGAAATTTGCGAGCATCTGGTTCAGTGTTAGTGTATTATGTTCTGCTGACACTACTCGCAGAGCATTCTTTAGACCCTGGACAAACCTTTCCACCAAGCCATATGCAGCTGGATGATACGCTGCAGATGTAACATGTCTTATTCATTCATTTTTAGGAATGATTGAAATCTATTCCCTCACAAATTGTGCCCATGATAGGTCTGGAAAAATCCACAGGAATTCTCTGCCAGGGTGATGCAGGCCATTCCCAGGGACAGCATCTTCCATCTTGGCATTCCATATGGTGCATGGTAAGCTGCTTAAACTGCTGATCTATCTCAGGCCACCAGACTAAGATTTGAGCCAATGCTTTTATTTTAATCATGCCTAGACAACCAGCATTTAGCTCCTCCAATACTTTAGCTCTCAGCTTGGCTGATACAACAGCTCTCAATCCCCACATAAGACAGCATTCAACAAGGGCAAATTCATTTCAGTGCTGGTAAAAATGGGGAAACTGGAGTTTCTGTTGTACATTCCCGTCATTTGGGGGCCTGAGACAGTGAGAGATCTTATTGGTTTCTCTTTGGATCATCTCTGCCGCTTTAGGGAGACTTTCAATTTGTGTTAGAGAGAATATGTCAAGAGGAGTGTCTTTTCAACTAAATTTTTCTGGCACTTCCTTTTCTGAGGGTAAACAGGACAATCTTGAATTCCGTCTTGTAATTGTGTCCTCCAAGAAACAGAGCCCATCTCTGCATTCACGCCGCTGCTGTAAGTGGAACACCCTTCTGTGGATAGAAAATGGACACTGGTGGTTGCTAATCAGTAATGAGGGTAATCTCTCTCCCATGCAAATACTGGTTGAAATGTTTTACACCCCAAATTAGACTCAAGGCCTCTCTGTCAATCTGTGCATATTTTTTCACTGCAATGTTAAGTGAATGTGATACAAAGGTATAGGGCATTCACTTCCATTAAAAAAGCATGTGACATGACTATATGACTGCAGCTATACCATAAGACAAAGCATCACAGGTAAGCTTCACTGGATAATGTGGATCATATTGTGTCAGTATAGTGTCTGACATTGTCATTCCCTTTATCTTTTTGAAAGCCATCTCACACTGCTTTGTCCTTTACCATTTCTTCCCGATCTGCAGTAACAAGTTCAAGGTGTAGACCACAGTAGTCAGGTTTGGCAAGAACCTGTTATTGTAATTAACAAGTCCTAAAAAGGATCGCAACTGTGACACATCCCGTGGCCTTGGGTATCCATTACTACTTGAATTTTCTCAGCACACTTGTGTAATGTTTGTGCATCAATGGTGTGACCACAGTAAGTGATGCTTGGTTAAAAGAATTCACACTTGTCACGTTGTGTTCTGAGCCCATAATCGTCTAACCTTTTAAACACTGTCTTGAGCTTTTGAAGATGTTCCGTGTCATCCTTACTGGTAACAATGATGTCATTGAGATTACATTTATTGCCTGGGTAGCCTTATAACAACTGGTACTTTGCTTTCTGCCAGAGTACACGTGCAGAATACCCCATTAATAAGCAATAAAGCCTTTTGTAAGTGTTTACGGTGAGAAACACTTTGGACTCGTCTTCCATTTCCATCTGTAAGTAGGCCTCAGCTGAGCCCACTTTGCTGAAGTGTTCTCCTCCAGAAAGGTTTGCAAAGACATCCTCCTTCGTGGGTAGAGCGTATTAATCTACATTCAGTACTGGGTTGATGGTAACCTTTAAATCACCACAGATCCTGACAAATCAATTCTTCTTGGCTACTAAGACCACTGGCATTGTCCATGGGCTGGACTCAGCCTTGGAAAAATTTCTTCAGCTTCCATGCAGTCTTAGCTCACTGGTATAAGGAACCAGACGGGTTTTGAAAAATGTGGGCGTGGCATTTTCAGTTCACTGTTTTACTCTTGACGTGTTTCAGTTTTCCAATGCCTTCCTTGAACACTGCTGTGGCATCATCCAGTAGATTTCTTAATTTGCACCTTCATATGGCTTCATTGCAGGGGATGTGGAATGAAAATTGTGGATGGATCGCCAATCAAGTTGTAGTTGTCCCAGCCAGTCACACCCCAACATTGCTGGTCCTTCTGTTTTTACCACTTACAAGCTCAATGTGGATTGTTGGTTGTTGTATTTCACAGTTACAGGTGTCATTCCCACAGGAGTGATCTTTTCTCCAGTGTAAGTTCTTAGTTAGATATCTGCATACTTCAGTTTAGTATCTTTGAAATGACTCTCAAACTCATATTGCGGAGTGACTGAAACAGCTGAACCAGTGTCTAATTCCACTTAAAATAATTTGCCATCCATTTCTGGCATAACCCATATTGCTTGTCTATTGGTAATTTTCACACTGTAAATCCTGAGTCACTGTCATCATTATCAAATTTTTCATCAACTGCATACAGATTTGTGCTGTATTTGAAACTGTAACTTGACTTTTTATCTTTTTCTCTCTCTGAGCGGTGCATTTATTTTTGTCTGCCCGACATGCTCTTGGTATGTGTTCTACTTTGTTACATTTTCTGCAAGTTTCACCTAAAAATCTGCATTTGTTTGGTGTATGTGAGCCCTTGCCACAACAGTAATACAATTTGTTTGACCAGGCTGGATTCTGCTTAGATGCTGCAATTTTGTTCATGCTCACTTCATTCCTGACTGCAACTCAATAGTGTCTCTTGTCAGTAGTTTCCATTAAAACAGCAATGTCCACTGCTCTTTCAAATCCAACTTAGTGTACGTGACTGAATGGAAGGGACTGTCTGAGCATTGTCAGTTCAATAATGGGCTTAAAGATACACTAAGAGATCATAGAGCTTGTAAAATTTGGCTCCTAATTGAAACATGGCTAAGTTGGATTCCTCTTCCTTTTGATTCTGCTCATGAAACCTCAAGCATTCTGCAATCTACAATGGTTTTGGTTTCAAATGTTCCTGCATAACTTTGACAATATCAGGAAAGCTTACTTCTGATGGTTTGGTAGGAACAGTCAAACTTCAAAGCAAACTGTATGCCTTTAAATCCAATGGAAAATTGATACTCGTTTCTTATTATTGCTTCAAAATACTATTCCGGTAGCTCAGTATACATGAACCAATTACCCACTGTGTAATCGATCCCGTCTATCTTCCAATGTAGCCAGCCATTTCTGATTTTTTTCTTAATGATTATTATGACCTGGTAGTCTTTGTGAACTCATGAATCTACCATTTTCTGACTTTTTTTCACTCAATCATGCCTTTCTTTCCAAAAAAACGCACTTTTTGTAACTCGACCATTCCTTCCTGCCTTTTATTTTATTTTGAACATCTTGCTTTAACAGGTTGGTAGCCAAGTCAGGTTAGTTTTAAAAATACCTCATTGCTAATGTTACGTTGTGTAACTTCAGAACATGAAACTAATTAAAAAGAAAACACTGGGAGTCCCGGAATGCAGGTGTAACTTTGCCTTTACTTTAAGTCAGGCGTGAACATATCATGTGATGGCGTGATGATGTGTGCAATTCACCTATCTAGACCAATAGCATGTAATGAGTTACTTAAGTGACCCAGAAAGCTTAATCAACCAATATATATACAGGATTACTCAAATGTTAAGTACGCAACAGGAGGGATGAAAGAGTTAACATTAACTCTAAATTGCTGAGTCTGAGAAAGTTACAAAATACAGAACAAGTCATTCGCTCTGAAGCTCTTTTCATAAATGTTGCTGCAACATAAATCAGTCAGATGTTAAGTATTTATAATTTGTTGAAAATTATAAACCCTTAACATTTGACTGCATTTCATTGAGTATCGACTATTAATCGTATTGTTCTAATGACCCAAGCATTATTTTTCATTGCATGGGAAATACTTAAAAGTTCGTAAGTAGTAATTCATAGTCCATCCCCTCAAAAGTGGAACACTGCCAGTAGCAGTATTACTCTCTCTGGCTCAAACTGTTCATAAAAATCTGTCTGTGTAATAGGCCGCCAGCATCTACAATATTTCTTCTTGTTTACCTTTTTTTTCATTGTAAAGAACATGTCATCTGGGTTGAAAAGCAATATTGACTCAAAATTTAGGTTTTACGAAAAGAAATATAAGATAGTCTCGATGTTATTACCTAGTCCCGTTTGTTTTTCAATTACTAGTTCAGATTCACTTCTGTCACAGCATCATAATTCTTAGTAGCAGACCTTGAATTTCTTCACATTAATATCATATATTGCAATCTTGAACAACCATCAACATAAACTAAGGATATGATGGTGGAATAGTATAACCCTACTTGGACTCTGGACTATCAGTGGGATTATTATATAGAGGAAAAATAAACTTCACACCTTTCAAATATAATGGCAGGTCTCATATGAGCATTGATGCGCAGAACTATCTTGGGGCCCAGGTACATACTCCCAGAAAGTGACAGGGTGATAATGAGAGCTTAAGGCATGCTAGCTTTCAATGGTCAGGGCACTGGATATAAAATTCAGCAAGTCATATTGCAACTGTACAAATATTCGGTTTGGAATATTGTGTGCATTTCTGTTTGTCCCATTTTGAGAAGGATGTGGATGCTTTAGAGAGAGTACAGAAGAAGTTCACCGTCGATTAGAGAGTATTTGTTATAAGGAGAGGTTGGACACACTTGGATTGCTTTCTCTGAAGTGTCAGAGACAGGGGAGATACTTGATGGAGGGGTATTAAAGCATGAGAAGCATAATTAGGGTAGATAGTCAGAGTCTTTTCCCCAGGGCAGAAATGCCAGATATCAAATGCTAGTGGACATAGCTCTAAGGTGAAAGGCACAAAGTTCAAAGGAAATATGTAGGTTATGGTTTTACATAGAGTTTGCTAGGTGCCTGGAACACACTACCAAGGATGGTGGTGATAGCTATCCTGTTCCTTTGTTGTAATGTTCTATGTTCTTTCATGATTTAAGTGTGCTTTCACTGGCAAATAAAGTAAGACAGAAGATTATCCTCCAAATACATAGCAGTTAGTCAGCCCTTGAATTTCTTTTACAGCCAATGGTGAAGAACAGTAAGAAACTACCTGGATCAAAGAGGTGAACTAAAAGTAAGTGGAAGTCATGGATAGGAGAGCACAGTCTAATTGGAGTTTTCAGTGACAACAATGTAATTCAAGGGTCAGAAAGTATACTCTCCATTTCTTATGGTAAAAGTAGGAAAAATGGAGCTCTGTCATCCTAGAATTAGATAAATGTTTAACACTTTTGAGTGGGAGATTGCAAATAACAAGTTCTACTTCATCATATTTCACAAATCCAGAACCACTAAGAGTTGGCTTTCATCTTTATAGTCTCACTGAAAAATATCTGTTTTGATATTTTTTCTACAAATATATTTACTTCTATTTGCCCAAATGTTGAATGTTTCAATGTAAGCTTGTAGAATTTAATTATCATCATTAGCAATAAGGTGGAGAACAAACTGATTTAAAAGAAAAGATAATTATATTTTTGAGAAGTTTAAAAAAAAATTGCAGCTACCAAAAATCTGAAATAAAACTATAAATTGTCAGGAATGTTTACCAGGTCAGGGAACATTTGTGTGGCAAGACAGACAGAGAGAATATTCCACATCCATGATTTTCTGTTACAACTACTACATTGCTGTATGTAGATTAATTATATGTCAGTATAATGGGTTCTTTTTAAAACCATAAAACTTAATTTATGTAAATAGATCTTGAAAGCAAATTGTTTCTTTGTACACTTAGCAATCCATGATTCCTGTCCAAAATCAGAAGACTTAAGTTGGGAAACTCGTGAGGACTGCATATAGTCCACTTATACACCTTGAGTGCTTATTTTGATGGTTAAAAATGTTGAAAACTCCTACCTCATGCATGAACAGGTGTAAAATAGATGAAAATTATCTCAACAAATAACTTACATTGAAAGTAACATTTCCTAGAGTATGAAATATGTCACAATTTGTTATCACCAGTTTTATACCATCAGGCTGAGACAAGTTTCCCTCCCATATACACTATGACTACTGAATCACAGATCTGATGTGTAAGTGTATATCAGAAACCTGAATGAACAATCTTACACTCATTTATTTAAGAAAGGCAACTTACTGAGTTAAGTATTGTATGTAATTAGTTTTGCTACAACAAGTGTATGGGACATTGGAAAAAAGTTGAATTTCCCCATGGGGATGAATAAAGTATCTATCTATCTATCTATCTATAAGTGGTTTGAAATTAGCATATGTATGTTTTATTCTTCGGCTATAAACTTAGTGAAATATTAAGTTCATTAGTAAACACGATGGAACATGAAATGTTAAATACATTGAATTAACACATTGTATTCCTTATAATTGATGATCATGGGAATATTGTAAAATAGGTTTTCTCAGAAATCTGTAGGTATTTCTTGATGATGTTTACAGAAAAAAAAGCAATACTAAACAAAAAGCAAGAAGGTAGTTATTGCATGTTGTGCAGCATTAGGCAGCCTGCTTAGCAATATGTTTTGACTTACTCATTTTTGTGATGTAGACTTCACTATTTATTTTACGCCCCTATCCCATAGGGAAGATGACAGTGAATCACTTCTTGAACAATGACACTCTGTGAATAGAAGGAACATCCACGATCCTATTAGGTAAAGAAATGAAGAATTTTGTTCTCCCAGTGAGAAGGAGGGGAAATTAGATTCTGAGTCAGAACAACTTAATTCTTTCTGTGGGGAAGTTGTAGATGGTGTTACATGCCCGATGCTTACATTTTTCCAAGCAGTGGAAATTTCAGGCTCAGTAGATCCAACAAGGGACAGTTGCTCAATGATTTTTGTAAATTGTATACAAAATGGTCATAATTCATTTCTGGCAGTGACTGAATGGTTAAGATGATAAATGGAGTCCCAGTCAAGCAGGGTCCATCTTGTACTTTGCTGGCCAGCTAATGGTCAATCATATTACTAGTTTCTCAATTAACAAATTGTCTGGCCTATACAGGCAGGCACCTCCCAGTCTCCACCTATTCATGCTAACAGGAGTCACCTGCCACTCGGTTTCAACGCATCACTTGCAGTCTATTTAAAGCCAACTGGTTGGAGATCTGATAGAGGTTTATAAGAGGCATAGATAGAGAAGACAGACGATGTATTTTTCCCAAGGTTGAAATGGCTAATACCAAAGGGCATGCATTTAAGGTGAGAAAGGCTAAGTTCAAAGGAGATGTAAGGGGTAAGTTTTTACACAGAGAGTGGTGGGTGCCCGGAATGCATTGCCTGGGGTGAGGGTAGAGGCAAATACATTAGAGACTTTTAAGAGATGTTTAAATAGGAACATGAATGTGAGGGAAATTGAAGAATGTGGACATTATGTAGGCAGAAAGGATTAGTTTAGTTGTGCATTTGATTACTAATTTAATTGGTCTGGCATAACATCATGGGTTGAAGGGACTGTTCCTGTGATGTTTTGTTCTGTGTTCTAATAGAAACACATAGCTTGTTTAATTTTCAGTCTTATTTTAACAAAGTGTATGACATAATGAAATTGATAATGACCTAATGACACAAATTCTTAAATATTTAACACCATAATCTTTTCATATTTTTAGATAGGTGTTCCTAGAAGCTACAGTTCCTCCTCTAGGTGTTTGTCATTGGGATCCCAGAACATTGTTTAAGGCTCTCAAACATTATTTCCATTAATTGATTCCATCCTCTTTGAGTGACAAAGTGTCTATTTTTCTTCATAATTATTAAATCATGAAGTAACCATGGGAATAAGTGGTTTTGAAACTTGTGAATACTGAGAAACAATTTTTTTTTAAGTGCAGTAGTTATCATGAAGAGAAATGGCCATTTTTTCATTAAAATTAGAGTTTCACATCAATTAAGTGATAATTAATTATCTCCCAGTGCAATGTCAGGAAGTGGAATGACTCACTATGTAATCACTAGTTTTTGTCACTGGACAAACTCTTCATGGAATAATTAAGAGTCATGACAAAGTTCAATAAAAATACAATGTGTTGGGATACTCTGCTCCGCAGTAACACCCATCTAAAAAATCTTGCTTTGTTTGTAGGAATTATGTTACTTTTCTTACCCCCTCCCCCCATCAGATCTTTGTAAACCAGGTTAGAAAATTGTGAATTTGGTAACTGATATGAGAAGATCCTCTGACATTTTATGTATTTTAATACAAATTGATTAATCCTGTAGAGCTCCTTGACCGTTGGGAATTGATTTCTTGATAATTAATCATGATTTTCAAAAAAACAAACTTTGAAATTCTACAGATTATTAAGCAATTGAATTTTATGAAAAGACATTTGCAAGTGCACTTCTAAAAAAAATTATAACTGGTCCTTTATGTGCATGTCTCTCACACACACTAAAGTCATTGTCAAGCATGGCAATTTGAAATGGATGTTTTGACACAAAATACTTCAACACATAGGAGGCACACTTCTGCTGATCAACTGGCTGGTATGTTCACCGAGATCTTTAACCTGATCTTTCACCTGCTTCAAGCAGGCTTCAATTATACCGGTGCCTAAGAAGAGCATAGTGACCTGCCTCAATGCTTATTGCCTAGTAGGACTTACCACAGTAATGAAGTGTTTTGAGATGTTGCTGATGAAACATATAATTTCCTGTCTGAGAAGTGGCTTAGATCCACTGCAATTTGCCTGCCAGAGCAACAGGTCCACAGCCATTGCCATCTCATTGGCTCTTCACTCAACACTGGAACATCTGGACAGCAAAGATGCATACATCAGGATGTTCTTTATTGACTACAGCTCTGCATTCAGTACCATCATCCCCTCAAAAGTAATCAATAAGCTCCAAGATCTTGGCCTCAATACCTCCTTATGCAATTGGATACTCGATTTCCTCACACAAACCCCAGTCAGTTCAGATTGGTAATGACATCTCTTCCACAAACTCCCTCAGCACAGGTGCACCACAGGGTGTCTGCTTAGCCCCTGCTCTGCTCTTGACGACTGTGTGGTTACACACAGCTCCAATTCCATTGTTATGTTTACTAATGATACCACTGTTGCAGACTTAATCAAAGGTGGTGACAAATTAGCATATAGGAGGGAGATTGAAAATCTGGCTGAGTGGTGTCATAACAACAACTTTTTACTCAACGCCAGTAAGACAAAGGAGCTGATTATTGAATTCAGGAGGAGGAAACCAGTGGTCCATCAGCCAGTCCTTCTTGGGATAATCAAAGGCAGAGAGGGTCAGCAACTTTAAATTCCTCAGTGTTATTAGTTCGGAGGACCAGTTCTGGGCCCAGCACAGCAGAACATTACAAAGAAAGCACGCCAATCCCTCTACTTCCTTAGGAGTTTGGGATGATTCGGCATGACATCTAAGACTTTGACAAACTTCTATAGCTGTGCAGAGGAGAGTATATTGACTGGCTGCACCACAACCTGGTATGAAAAACCAATGCCCTTAAGCAGAAGATCATACGAAAAGTAGTGGTTACAGCCAGTCCATCACAGGTAAAGACCTTTCAACCATTGAGTACATCTACACAAAGTGTTGTCACAGGAAAGCAGCATCCATTATCCAGGACCTCACCACCCAGGACATGCTCTCCTCTCGCTGCTGTCATCAGGAAGAAGGTACCAGAGCTTCAGGAGTCACACTACCAAGTTCAGGAACAGTTACCACCCTTCAAGCATCAACTTTTGAACCAACAGGGTTAACTTCATTGCCCCATCACTGAAATGTTCGCACAACAAATGGACTCACTTTCAAACACTCTGATGTTCTTGATATTTATTCCTTACTTATTTGTTATTATTGTTTCTTTCTTTTTGTATTTGCAGTTTGTTGTCTTCTGCACTCAGGTTGAAGGCCCAGGTTGGGTGGTCTTTCATTGACTCTGGTATGGTTATTATTCTATCGATTTATTGAGAATGGCTGCAAAAAATGAATCTCAGGGATGTACATGGTGACATATATGTTCTTTGATAATAAATTTACTTTGAACTTTAAATTTTAATGAGCCCTCACACACTGAAAAAAATGTTGAGAGAAAGTCTGAGAGATCCTTAAGAATTATTTAAAGGCAGCAGATCTGACCTGGTCTTCTGCTAGACAGAGCAAAGTATTTGATATCTTCCAGGTGAATTCCTTGGAGTTTGCTTCTTTTGCACCTCATTGCTAATGACCTCAGGGACCCCAAATAGTTCACCACTCTTGGTCCAATCATCTTTGTGTTCTAGAACAGCACAATTTGAAATAATTCAACATCTGAACCATTTGATTTCTCATCAAGGGTCCTAAATGTACAATGTTAACTCAGTTTATCTTAACTGATGTTGAGTATATGCTATACTTTCTTATTTTATGTCACCTTTTTACCTGACTTCTTATCACCTCTCTCCCTATCTCGTGATCATCTCATCATTTGACTTCAATCCAATGGCCCAATCTCTGTCAATATCCGATTTGAATACGTCTGATAGCACAAAAACACGATTCTCCGACTTTAGCCCAAAACAGCCTCTACCGTTTGCCATCTCATTGCAGAAACCTATTGCATCTCAACACCTTAGAACTCATGTACCTAAGTGGTGCATGCACATGAGCACCTGAATTTTTGGGTTTTATTTCTAATTCCGACCCTTGAACCTCCCATCGCAAATGAGTTCCACTTGATAGAACTACGCAAACATGCAGCTGAGGTTTTTGAACCTATCTTTATTGAATCTCTCTTCATCTGCCTGATTTAATGAGTTCAGACTGCCAAACAGTGCTAGGTCACTTCTTTGTAATCAATGAAACAAAAACAAGGTTTATGGATACAGGCCTTGTCTAGAAATTTAAAAGCAAGACATCTGTTACATTATTAGGTCATTTTCTGGTCTTGTTTTCTTGGGCACAATCTGATGGGATTTTTTTCCCATTGTAAAACATAGAACTAGACAGAACAATACAGTACAGGCCCTTCAGCCAACAATGTTGTACTTACCTTTCAGGCTACTCCAAGATCAATTTAACCCTTCATTCTCTCATAGTCATCTCTTTCATCCATTTGCCTTTATCTATTAAATATCCCTAATGTATCGGCCTCTGCCACCACCCTGGCAGTGAGTTCCACAAACTTACCACTCTGTGCAAAAACCTTCCTCTGACATCCCATCCACCCCCAAACTAACCTCCAAATTAAAACTTTAATCTTAAAATTTTGCCCTCTCTTATTAGCCATTGCCAGGCAGAGTAAAAGGTGACAGCTGTCCACTTGATTAATCACTCTTATCATCATAGACACTTCTATTAAATTACTTTTCATCCTCCTTCACTCCAAAGAGAAAAGCCCTAGCTCAGTCAAACTCTTCTCATTACACATGCTCTCTAATCCAGACAGGTTCCTGGTAAATCTCCTCTGCATTCTCTCTAAATCTTCCACATTCTTCCTAATATGAGGCAACCAGAAATGAACACAATACTCCAAGTGTAGTCTAACTAGAGTTTTTTTTAGAACTGAATCATTAAATTGTGGTCTTGAACTCAATCCCCTTTCTAATGAAAACTACACAACAAACACCTTCATAATCACCCCATCAACTTGTGCTGCAATTTTGAGGGATCAATGAACTTCCACCGCAAGATCCCTCTGTTCCTCCACACTGCTAAGAATCTATTCATAGAAACATATAGCACAATACAGGCCCTTCAACCCACAAAGCTGTGCTGAACATGTACTTACCTTGTGCTAGCGAGGCTGACGATGGACCTCGTTCAGGCGAAGCGGCAAATATGATCAAAATTTTGAAAGAGATACGGGAGTTCCAAAAAGATATAAAACAACAGCAGATGATATTATGTCAGAGCTCACCAATGTCAATCAAAAAATAGCGGTGGCAGAGACTCGAATTGAGAAGGTAGAAGATCATGTGCAAAACGTGGAACAGATGCTAAGTAAGACGATAAAAATAATAAATCAACAAGAAGGTAAACTGCTTGAGCTGGAGAGAAGATTAGGGCAGAAAAATATCAGAATATACAATGTTCCCAAAGGAGCGGAGGGTTTGTCTATGATGGAGTTTGTAGGAAAGTTGCTGCGGGACGCGCTGGAGCTTCCCTCGTCTATGGAGCTGGAAATTGAGAGGGCACATCGCGTGATCGTCCTGAAGCCTACCCGAGGCAATGAAGATAAGTCACGCCCAATAGTAATTAAATTCCTTTGATACAGTACCAAGGTGGAGATTCTACAAAGGGCGTGGGGTAAGAACAGGGTGTTTTTAGATGGTAAATTAATATATTTCAACCAAGATTACCCCCCCCCCGCAGTCCTGCAGAAACATAAAGAATACTCTGAAGTAAAGTGAATACTAAAGCAAGAAAGGATTAGATTGCAAACTCCATACCCTGCTAAACTTTGAGTGTTTTATCAAGATGGGATCCAACTGTATCAGACAGTGGAAGAGGCGACTACAGACATGAAGGCCAGAGGGTTGCCTGTCAGCGTGATCAAACCGAGGGAAAACCCAGCAGAGGAATTATCCCGCTCTGCTTGGGAAATAGTGCGAGAATCGAGAAAGCAGGAGACGGGAGGAGGCCGAAGTATATCAGGAAGAGACTGGGAGTTTTCCAAAGACAGCCCTCACCCCCTCCAGAAGAGCCATAAGATTTGGCTAACTTTAAAAATGTTGAGAAGCTAAATGGAAGCAAAAGTAGACGGTGACATACCTATCTCGAGAAATACATTATAATATGGATTTTATATTACTCAGTTATTCTTCTTTATTTGCTCACTTACTCCTTTTCCCCACCAAAATGAGAATATATATATGTGTGCATATATGTGTATGTATATATGTGTGCATGTATATATGTATGTAAGTATGTGTGTATATGTGTGTGTGTGTGTGTGTGTACACACACACACACACACACACACACACACACACACACACACACACACACACACACACACACACACACACACACACACACATATATATATATATATAGGAGGAGTACACAGGGAAATCTTTTCTGTGTAATGAATTTGTTCACTGACCTTTATGGATTCTGCAATGGGAGCCCTCAACTCACAAGTAGGAGGGGTTATCCCCCACAGCTAGACATTTCCTCTAGCTCAATGCAGGGTTATCTACTAGAGACCCCAGCCTTGGAATCACACCTTCGTTGCCTTTTTTGTTATTATTTGCATTTCTTGGTTCTTATTTGTTCAGGGAGTAGATCGATTAAGTTTTATTCTGCTAATTTCAATGATACATTGACAGATAAATACAGATGGCTAAGGACAAAGTAAAATTCATTTCCATTAATGTCAATGGGCTATTAAATCCAATCAAGCATAATAGAATTTTATCCAAAATGAAAAAAGAACAAGCCCATTTAGTATATTCACAGGAAACTCACTTAAGTAATAATGAGCATAGAAAACTAAAGAGAATGGGCTTCACTAATTTGTTTTTCTCCTCATATAAATCAGGACATGGGAGAGGAGTTGCTATTCTTATCTCAAGTAAGCTAAATTTTGAAAAAGTATTCGAAATAGGAGATAAGGAGGGCAGATATATTCTGGTAAGGGGGAAAATAGATGGAAATTCAGTTACTTTATTGAATATATACGCACCCCCGGGGAGTGATATTGGTTTCTTTCAGAAAATTACTGATATTATGGTAGCAGAAACAGAAGGTCTCCTGATATGTGGGGGAGACTTAAATTTACAATTACAACCAAAGTTAGACTCTTCCAATAGAAAAACCTATGAAACAAAATCCTTACATAAGAAAGTTATTACACTTTTTGAGGATGTTGGTTTAATTGATATATGGAGGGACCCTTTTCCGCAACAGAAGGGATTACACTCATTATTCTGCTCCCCATTCTGTATATACAAGAATAGACTATTTCATAACATTTGGAAAAGACAAATAAACACCTGTGGAATTGGAACAATAGATGTAAGTGACCATGCACCTATATATTTCTCTGTTGATTTTGACCTACAATCAAAGAATACTATTTGGAAACTAAATTCAAGCCTACTCAATGATCTGTACTTTAAGGAACAAATTAAAAAAGAAATTGGTCTCTATTTAGAATTCAATGATAATGAAGAGGTTTCACCTCCCATTTTATGGGATACTCTGAAGGCTGTCTTAAGAGGGAATATTATAGCGATATCTTCATATAAGAAAAAATTAAGGAATAAAACATTAGAGGAATTACAAATAACACACACAAAATGCTGGTGGAACGCAGCAGGCCAGGCAGCATCTATAGGGAGAAGTGCTGTTGATGTTTTGGGCCGAGACCCTTCGTCAGGACTAACTGAAAGGAAAGATAGTAAGAGATAGAAAGTAGGAGGTGGAGGGGAAAATGCAAAATGATAGGGGAAGACTGGGGGGGTGGGGTGAAGCTGAGAGCCAGACAGGTGATTGACAAAGGGGACACAAAGCTAGAGAAGGAAAAGGATCATGGGATGGGAGGCCTAGGGTGAAAGAAAGGGGGAGGGGAGCACCAGAGGGAGATGGAGAACAGGCAGAGTGATGGGCAGAGAGAGAGAAAAAAAACAACTAAATATATCAGGGATGGGGTAAGAAGGGAAGGGGCATTAATGGAAGTTAAAGGAAGTTATTTTGTAAAGGAATTACAAAATAGGCTGAAGGAACTAGAGAAAAAACACAAATTGAATTTGACACAGGATACATTAGAGGAAATTTAAAAAATTAGGAATGAAATTTAGAGTTTGGCTATGCAAGAAATCAAGAAAAATTTAACGTTTCTGAAACAGAGACATTATGAAAGTGGATCTAAGTCTATGAAAATACTGGCGTGGAAACTGAAAAAAAAGATAGCAGAAAATACAATTCATAGAATTAGGGATCCGAGAACAAAAATGATAAAAAATAAACTAAGTGAAATTCAAGAAGCTTTTGAAGTGTTTTACAAAACTCTATATTCCAAAATTCCAGGGGGAAGCATAACCCAAATTGACACCTTCCTGAATTCTCTAGAGTTACCTACTTTAAGCGAAGAACAAAATAGAACGATGACTGCTGACATAACTGAAGTTGAATTAAAAGCTGCAGTTAGTAGGCTTAAATTAAGCAAGTCACCAGGATCAGATGGGTATACAGCAGAGTGGTACAAAGAATTTAAAAATGAGTTAATTCCTGTTTTACTCTCCACACTGAACTGGGCTCTAAAAAAGGCACAAATGCCACCCAGTTGGAAGGAAGCGATAATCTCAGCTATACCAAAAGAAGGCAAAGATAAAATGGAATGCGGGTCATTTAGACCAATATCTTTTCTTAATATAGATTATAGATTATTTACCTCCATCATGGCCAAACGATTAGAGGAGTTTCTACCCATACTGATACGTAACGATCAGACAGGTTTTATACTACTACGCCAAACACAAGACAATATACGAAGCGTGGATGCTGAAAAGGCATTTGATTCAGTTAATTGGAATTTTCTTTACGGAGTTTTACATAGATTTGGTTTTCAAGACACAATTATTAAAACTATATAGACACTATATGACAACCCTACTGCTAGGATTAAACTCAATGGATATTTATCAAATAGTCTTACCCTAGAAAGGGGCACGAGACAGGAAATTACAATGGACATTTATGAAATGGAGAAGATAACAGCATCTGTTAATCATAAGCTGGAACAATAAGCTTGTTTTTTCTTTCCACTCTTTTCTATAAGTGTATACCTCAGATAAATACTTTGTGGAGATTTGTGACATATATGATTATATGATAAATATGTACAATGTCTGAAATACATCATATGGACGTATTTGTTTGATGATGAACTTCAATAAAAAAATAAATTACAAAAAAAAAAGAACTTACCTAGGCTTTACCCATAGCTCTCTATGGCTTCTAAGCTCCATGTACCCATCCAGGAGTCTCTTAAAAGATCCTATCATTTCTGCCTCCACCACCATCACTGGCAGCCCATTCAATGTACTCACCACTCTCCGCGTAAAAAAACTTACCCCTGACATCTCCTCTGTACCTACTTCCAAGCACCTTAAAACTATGCCCTCTCATGCTAGCCATTTCAGCCCTGGGGAAAAGCTTCTGACTATCCACACGATCCATACCTCTCATTATCATGTATACCTCTATCAGGTCACCTCTCATTTAAAAAAATCTTAAAGATCAGGGTCCTAGAACAACTTCTTGCAGAACACCACTAGTCATGGACCTCAAAGCAGAATAACTCCATCTACTACCGCACCCTGCCTCCTGTGGACAAGCCAATTCTAAATCTATAGCCAAGTCTCCTTGCCTCCTGACTCTCTAAGTGAGCCTACCAGGGGAAATCTTGTCCAACCCCTTACTAAAATACTGTACACCACATCCATTGCTCTACCTTCATCAATTTGCTTTGTCATTTCTTCGAAGAATTCAGTCAGGCTCGCACAACCTGCCCCTCACAAAGCCATGCTGATTATCCCTTATCATATTATCCTCATAAACTCTGTCCCTCAGATCCTCTCTAATAGTTTGTCCAGCACTGATGTAAGATTCAATGGTCCATAATTTAATAATGTGAAATTAGTACCTTTTTATTAAACAAGCAATAGAAATTGCAGGGTTTTAAAATAGTAAAGCTTAAACTTACAGTCATTGAGTCATAAAAAAGTACAGCACAGAATCTAGGCCTTCAGCCCATCTAGTCTGTGCTGATCTATTTAAACTGCCTACTCCCATCAACCTGCACCAGGACCATAGCTCTCCATACCCCTACCATCTATGTACCTATCCAAACTTGGCTTAAACATTGAAATTGAGCTCGCATGCACCACTTGCGCTAACAGCTTGTTCCACATTCTCGTGACCCTCTAAGTGAAGAAGTTTCCCCCATGTTCCCCTCAAACTTTTCACCTTTCGCCCTAAACCCATGATCTTTAGTTGTAGTCCCACCCAACCTCGGAGGGAAAAGCCTGCTTGCTTTTACCCTATCTATACCCCCTCATAATTTTGTATACTTCTATCATATCTCCTCGCAATCTTCTATGCTCTGGTGGAATAAAGACCTAACCTATTCAAGCTTTCCATATAACTCAGGTCCTCCAGACCCTGCAACATCCTCAAAAATTTTCTCTGTACTCTTTCAACCTTACTTGCATCTTTCCTGTAGGTAGGTGACAAAACTGTGCACAAAACTACAATTTTGGCCTTGTCAATGTTTTATACAACTTCAACATAACAACCCATGAAAGGTTTCGGCTCGAAATGTCGTCACTACCTCCTCCCGTAGATGAGCCTGTCGTACCTGGCCTGCTGAATTCTGCCAGCATTTTGTGTTTTTATTCCTGTACTTAATACTTTGATTTATGAAAGCCAATATGCCAAAAGCTTTCTTTACGACCCTATCAATCTGTGACACCACTTTCAATGAATTATGGACCTGCATTCACAGATATCTTTGTTCTACCGCACTCTTCCTAGAAGATGGGATACTGCAGACAAACAAACTTTATAGCAGTCGAGACTTCAAGAACAAGGGGCCATTGATGCAATATTAATGCGTGAATTGTTCAGAAATGAGAGGAAAACAGTGAGTTTTCAGTTTGAGAAATTCACTTCAAAGGTTTGTAAGGACTCAAACACAAATGCTTTGAGTTTCCAAAAGCTCTAATACTCTAATATTGAAATTTTGCATGTAGTGTGAAATCCCTTCCAGTTGTGCAAAAGTTTCACACAAATCTGGACAACAAAATGGGAGCATCTCAAATGATATTCTTAATTGTTGTAAATACTCAGGATTAGATGAGATAGGTGGGAATAGGAAAAGGGACAATTTTGACAATCCATTTCACCTTAAGTGGAACTTCTGACCACAACATAGTGCATCACTAAGTCTCATCTATTTCCACCTCTTATATATGTGCTTGCTCCCTAGACTTTGAGCGCTTATAACCTGTCAGTAAACCACCCCTTTACTTCTATCCCTTTCCTTAAAATACATAGCTGATCAATTTCTTTGACTACCAATCCTAATTTTGAATACATAATATGTGTGAGGAAACTGCAATCCTAATCCGTCTACTCATGAATTGTGGTGAATAATTAAAGCATTATTGGCCAAAGGATGCACCATCAGCAGTTCCACCCTCTGTGGTGGGTGAACCCGGCACATAACAAGTGTGAGCACTCCAGCAGTCCAGGTTCAATATTCTGGCTGGAAGCTTATTGCTCTATTAATTCCTCACAATATTAAAATGCAGTTGTGCTCAGTAAGTATAAGCAAGTGCAATGAGATAGATCCAAAGGGAATGCTGAAGACTTGTTATTCAGAAATAGCCCTCAGCTTTTAATCACCAGCCAAGCTGTTTCACCATAACTGCAGCAGAGATATTTATCTGAATAAATGGAAAATAACCCATTTAGATCCAGGTCATATAAAGGCAAACAAACCCAAAATTGCCAACGTGTACTTCTTAAACTCCCCCCACCACCTTCGTATTCTGGCCTTTGACCCCTTTCCTTCCAGTCCTGATAAAGGGTCTTGGCCCAAAATGTTGACTGTTTATTCCTGCCGTACTTGTTGAGTTCCTCCAGCATTTTATATGCGTTGCTCAAGATTACCGGCAATTGCAGAATCTCTTGCGCTTATACCCAATCCTGACAATTATCGGTCATTTAAAACATCAAAGAAGTTATGCATGCAATGACAAGCAATACTAAAGAGTGACACCTATCTGTCCATAACTTGTTCCCTGATGTTCCATCTGAGCTTTGTCTTGATCATTGGACTCCATTCCTCAGTATTGGTTAAAACGTGCACAAATTCCAGAGCCGAGTTGTGAGCAACAATAGTAGAGTTTGCTCAATGAAGCATCATTTGATTGAGCATGGCAACAAGGAACCCTCAGAAGGTTTGGTTCAATAAAAATTGATTGAAATCTCAATAAATGGAATCCCATACTTAGCCAAAATATTGCCATTGTTGAAGATAATCATCACAATCCCAGGTTCATTGCTGTAGGACATCAGCCAAGTACCAACTATCTTCAAACACTTCCTTCACAAATTCTCTCCAACATTAGCTCGGATGGGAATCTTGGTCAGCGTGGACCAGTAGGTCTGAAGGGGTTGCTTCCGTGCTGTTTGACTCTATGACTCTCTTAGATCCAATGTGGAAAATTCCCTGATAATTGAATAGTGCTCATTTCCATTTCATAAGAACTTTAATACATAATAGCAGAATTAGGCCATTAGGCCTATTGCGTCTGCTCCACAATTCCATCATGGCTGATTTATTATTACCTTTCAACCTCATTTTCCTGCCTCCCTGTAACCCTTAACAACTTGTTACGTACCCCGTAACTGGGTTTACAGACCAGCAGAAATAGAAGAATCCGTTGGAGTCTGGTGGTACCGAAAACAAAAGGTGTTTATTAGTAAACTGCCCAATACAGTATCAATAATGCAAATATGCATATAAAACAGGTTAGCAATAATAAAAACAGAAGTGTAGGAATAATAATCAACAACAGTAAACAAGCTCTATCAATGTCTAGGGGTAAATGAATTGTCATAAGAGAATATAGAGTTCAGTTCAGTTCATGTATGCTGAGGTAGTTGGTTGTTGTGTTGCAATGTTGGAGAGAGAGAGAGAGAGAGAGAGAGATTGAGCAGCTGCAGCCAGTAAACCTGCTGTTGTCTTCTTATTCCGTCGTACCATTGTGGTCATTTGGTTATGAGCCCTCCGTCCTCGGCCAGACTGTTCTTCTGTGGTGGACTCGTCACTCTGGCATGAGTGGTCACACACAAGCCGCCACCGGTCCTGCCGTCACACTGTGAGCTTTGTTGAACGATCTCCTGATTCGGTCCTCGAAGCCCCCACCTTCCTGTGGATGCACAACACTCGGTCAGTGTCCACTGGTGTGTCTCCCCACACCTGTCTTTTATCCCCACTGACGGGGTATCAGCCATCCATCAACTCCATATGTCTATGTCCATCAAACTAGGCCACTCCTGCTGTCTCCTCAGGAATGTTAACGAGCAAAGTAACGTCCTTGTAGCGAAAGGTAAACAATCGGTGAAGAAGCCATAATACATCAATCAAATGTGTGTGTCTCTCTCTCTTATCTGTAGCAGATGTCCCTGCCTCTGTGCTTTATCTCCCTCTCTCATTAGCAGCATAGCAATAGCAATAGTTCATAGTTCTCAAAGGGGGGGGGGGGAATGGTTAACTCTGCACCCCATTTCCATCAGGTCTGTTCAGCACTCATAACAAACTTTACTAATAAAGAAGTACCAATCTCTGCTTTAAATATGTTCAGTGGCTTGTCCACCACAGCCATCTGTGCCATGGATACTCTGCCCTCTGGCCAAGGAAATTTCTCCTCATCTCTGATCTTGAGGAATGTTCTATTGTTTGAAGGCTGTGCCCTCAGGTCCTAGACTCTCCCACTTCTGGAAACTGCTCTCCACATCTTGTCTATCCAGCTATAGTAATATTCAGTAGGTTTCAATGAGATACCCCCTCCATTCATTCTTCTGAACTCATGTGAGTACAGTTCCAGAGGCATCAAATGTTCATCACACTGCCTGTAAGGAGTTCTTATGTTCTCCTTGTGACTGTGTGGGTCTCCGCCAGGTGCTCTGACCAATTAATCTACTGCAAAGATGTAGATTAATTGGTCATTGTAAATTGTCCTGTGATTAGGCTGGGATTGAATTGGGGGATTGCTGGGTGCTGTGGCTCAAAGGGCCAGCAGTAGCAATTCCACACTGTACATCAATAAATAAATAAATATCTTAACCCTCTTATCCCCAGGATCATTCTCATAAACCTCTGGAGGTTCTCCAATGCCAACGCATCCTTCTTTAGATAAGGGGCCCAAAACTGCTCCTCACATTCTAAATACCATTCTAGTCTTCTCAAGATGAATGCTAACATTGCATTTGCCTTCCTTACTCAACCTGCCAATTAACCATTAGGGAATCATGCACTAGGGAATAGCTTCTGCCTCTGATTCTCTCAAATTTCTGGCGTGTAGCTGGTATCGTCCACAGTAAAGATCAACACAAAACACTTAATCAGTTCATCTGCTATTTATTTGTTCCCTACTACTACTTCTTCAGTATCATTTTCCAGTTGTTGAATGTCCAGTCTTGCCTCTCATTTACTCTTTGTGTATCTGAAAAATCTTTTGGTATCTCCTGTTATATTATTGGCTGGCTTACCTTCATTTTTTTCTCTCCTTATTCCTTTCTTAGCTGCCTTCTGTTAGTTTATAAAAGATTCCTGATCCTCTAACTTCCTACTAAGTTTTGCTCGATTAAATGCCCTCTCTTTTACTTTTACGGGCTGTCATTGACTTCCCTTGTCTGCCATGGTTGCCTCATCCTCTACTTAGAATACTTCGTATTTGGGATGTATCTATCTGGCACCTTCCAAGTTGCTCCCAGAAACTCCAGCCATTGCTGTTCTTCCATACTCCCTGCAGGATACCCTTCCAATCAACTTTTGATCAGACTCTCTCTTGTACCTCTGCAGTTTCCTTTTCTCAACTGTAACACTGATACATCTGGTTTTAGCTTCTCTGTCTCAAAATGCAGGGTGAATTTTATCACAGTTTATGATCACTGCCTCCTAAGGGTTCCTTTACATTAAACTTCTTCATCAAATCTGGCTTATTACACAACACAAATCCATAATTGTCTTTTCACTAGTGTACTTGACCACAAGCTGCTCTGAAAGGTTATCTCATGGGCATTCTACAATTTCCTTCCCTTGCAATCCAACCTTATTTTCCCAGTCAGTATGCAATTTGAAGTCCACCATGACTACTGTAACAGAGAAATAGCAATTAAAATTGTTGTCACTTAAAATTATCTGTGCAACTGAAGAAACATCCGACAGCAGTTCGGGAAACTAAGGACACTCGTTTGAACCCACCTTCTAACTTGCCGGCTGTGAGCAAATAATGATGGGCAATCTCACAATGAGTGCATAGTGACTGTTGTAGAGAAATCTAGCATGGAAGGAGTCCATTTGGCCCATTGTGCCTGTACCAGCACTACATGAGGCCAGGCTAACAGATCTCCTTCCTCTGCTATCTCCCCATAGACCTGAAAGGTCTTTCCTTTCAGATACATACTCATCTTCCCTTAAAGTGCTACAATTAACTTTGCTTTCACTTCCACTCTAGCCATGCATTCCAGATACCAATGAGTTGCTCTTGGCAGTTTTGGTTATCTGGCTCATCATTTTCATTCTATCTTGACCCCTTTGGCATAAGGAATAGCTTCTGTCTGTTCTTCAATACTTTTCCTGATTTTAAATAGCTCTATCATCCCCGCTTACAACATTCCATTCCAAGAAAGGCAGTCCAAGCTTCTCCAACCTATTGACATGATTAGAATATTCTCAGTGAACCTCTTCTGCACCCTCTCCCTTATCTTCACATCTTTCCTAAAGAATGACACTCAGAAATTGATGCAGTATTCTAGCTGTAATGATAAACTATTCATTTTACAGAGGTTCATCTGGGCTTTATTGCTTCTGTGCTGTGTACCATTATACTTAAAGTCCAGCATCTTACTTAAGATGCTTTTGCAAGCTACCTTCAACAAATTATGTGCATCTATCCACTGATCTTTTTATTTGCATCTCTTAAAGAATTATGCTCATTACTTTATGTTAGACTGAACATCCTGTAAAAAGAAATAATTTTCCACAACAATTGGTTCTATATTTTGCCTGATATTCCACTCGTTTAGAATGTAAAATGCACCACAGCCCTTGCACCTAGCATGATATTTTAAACTAAACAGAGCTGATCTGCTGACTCATTTTGCTGATTGGAGGGAGGGTAAAAGAACAGATTCTTCCAATTGAACCCAGGGCTCAGACTAGAGAGGGAATATTGCATTATTAATCTTTGCTTTCAATTTCTTGTTCCACTCCTGTGAACCTCTTGGGTATGGAAAGCTGCAGTCTCACAGAGAATATGGACGTCAGCCAGTTAGAACAGCGAGAAGAGTTTAAAAGGAGACACCTTTATAGAGCTGGCATCAGAGGAGCAGGTGACGGAGTAGAGGGAGACAGAGCTTTGGCTCAATGTGGCTTAGGCAATAGCGGGTTGAGGCGAGGTAGGTTAGCTGTGTAGAATACAAACAGGAAGTATGTGTGTGAAGCCAGTGTTCTGTGATCAGTGTCAGATGTGGGAAGTCCTGGAGACTCCCAGCCTCCCGGACGACCACTTCTGTGCCAGGTGTGTCGAGCTGCAGCTCCTTAGGGACCGCGTTGGGGAACCGGAGATGCAGCTCGATGACCTTTGTTTGGTCAGAGAGAGTGAGAATGTGATAGAGAGGAGCTATAGGCAGGTAGACGCACCGGGGCCTTGAGAGACAGATAAGTGAGTAACAGTCAGGAGAAGGAGGGGCAAAAGTCACATGCTAGAGATTACCCCTGTGGCTTACCCCCATAACAATAAGTATTCTTGTTTGAGTACTGTTGGGGAGGACGGCCTACCTGGAAGACACCTCTGGCGCAGAGTCTGGCCCTGTGGCTCAGAAGGATAGGGAAAGGAAGAGGATGGCAGTAGGGTACTCTACAGTTATGGAGTCAGACAGGCTATTCTGTAGACGCAGGAAAGAAAGTCAGATGGTAGTTTGCCCCCCCAGATGCCAGGGTCTGGGAGGTTTCTGATCGAGTCCACGATATCCTGAAGTGGGAAGGAAAACAACCAGAAGTTGTGATACATATTGGTACCAACGACATAGGTAGGAAAAGGGAGGAGGTCCTGAAAACAAACTACAAGGAGCTAGGAAGGAAGTTCAGAAGCAGGACCTCAAAGGTAGTAATCTCAGGATTACTGCCTATGCCATGTGACAGTGAGTATAGGAATAGTATGAGGTGGAGAATAAATGCTTGGCTGAGGGACTGGAGCAGGGAGCAGGGATTCAGATTTCTGGATCATTAGGACCTCTTTTCGGGCAGGTGTGATCTGTACAAAAAGGACGGGTTACACTTGAACCCCAGTGGGACCAATATCCTGGTGGGGAGGTTTGCTAAGGCTACTGGGGAAAGTTTAAACTAGAATTGCTGGTGGGGTGGGAACCGAACTGACGAGACGGAGGAAGGAGCAGTTGGCTCACAAATAGAGAAATCTTGTAGACAGTGTGAGACGGAGGATAGGTAGGTGATAGAAAAGGGACACGCTCAGACTGATGGTTTGAGATGTGTCTATTTTAATACAATGAATATCATGATCAAAATGGATGAGCTTAGAGCGTGGATCAGCACTTAAAGCTAAGATGTTGTGGTCATTACAGAGTCTTGGATGGCTCAGGGGCGGGAATAGTTACTTAGAGTACCAGGCTTTAGATGTTTCAGAAAGGACAGGGAGGGAGGCAAAAGAGGTGGGGGCATGGCACTGCTGATCAGAGATAGTGTCACGGCTGCAGAAAGGGAGGAAGTCATGGAAGGATTGTCTATGGAGTCTCTGTGGGTGGAAGTTAGGAATAGGAAGGGGTCAATAACTCTACTGGGTGTTTTTTATAGATCACCCAATAGTAACAGGGACATCGAAGAGCAGATAGGGAGACAGATTCCAGAAAGGTGTAATAACAACAGGGTTGTCGTGGTGGAAGATTTTAATTTCCCAAATATTGATTTGCATCTCCATAGAGTAATGGGTTTAGATGGGGTAGAGTATATTAGGTGTGTTCAGGAAGGTTTCTTGACACAATATATAGATAAGCCTACAAGAGGAGAGGCTGTACTTGATCTGGTATTGGGATGAAATTAGGAGAGCCAGAAGGGCCCATGAGAAGGCCTTGGCAGACAGGATTAAGGAAAACCCCAAGGCATTCTGCAAGTTCTCAAAGCTGCTGTGTGGGTTGAGAAGGCATACAGTGCATTGGCCTTCATTAATCATGGGATTGCATTTAGGAGCCGAGTGGTAATGTTGCTGTTATATAGGACCCTGGTCAGACCCCACTTGGAGTACTGTGCTCAGTTCTGGTCACCTCACTACAGGAAGGATATGGAAACCACAGAAATGGTGCAAAGGAGATTTACAACGATGTTTCCTGGATTGGGGAACATGCCTTATGAGAATAAGTTGAGTGAACTCAGCCTTTTCTCCTTGGAGCAACAGAGAGTGAGAGGTGACCCGATAGAGATGTATAAGATGATGAGAGGCATTGATTGTGTGGATAGTCAGAGGCTTTTTCCCAGGGCTGAAATGGCTAGCACAAGAGGGCACAGTTTTAAGCTGCTTGGAAGTAGGTACAGAGGAGATGTCAAGGGTAAGTCTTTTACACAGAGTGGAATGGGCTGCCAGCAATGGTGGTGGAGGCGGATATGATAGGGTCTTTTAATAAACACCTGGACGGGTACATGGAGCTTAGAAAAATAGGGGGCTATGGGTAACCCTAGGTAATTTCTAATGTAGGGACATGTTCAGCACAGCTTTGTGGGCTGAAGGGCCTGTATTGTGTTGTAGGTTTTCTATGTTTCTATGTACAGCACAAGAGCAAGCCCTTCAGTTGAAAATGCTGTGCCAAAATAATTAAATTAGCAATCAAATACCCAAATAAACTAACCCCCACACAATGTCCATATCATTCCATTTCCTACACATTCATGTGCCTATCTAATAGCCTGTTGAACATCCCCATTGTATTTCCCTCCACCACCACCCCAGGCAGCCCTGGCACCTACTACACTTCATGTGAAAAAACAACTTCTTCTTTGAACTTACACCTTATATGCAAGCCCTCTGATATTAGACATTTTGACCCTAGGAAAAAGATTCCATCTGTCTACTCCATCTATGCCTCCCATAATCTTACAAACCTCTGTCAGATCTCTGTTCAGCATCTGCTGCTCAGAGGAAACAACCCAAGTTTATCCAACCTCTCCTTATAGTACATGCCCTCCAATCGAGACAGTAAAACCTCTTCTGTAACCTCTTGAAAGCCTCCACATCCTTCCTGTAATGGGGCAAACAGAAATACATACAATACTCCAATTCTTGAACTCAGTTCCTCAGCTAATAAAGGCAAGCATACCATATGTGTTTTTACCACCCTGTCAACCTCATTAGCACTCTCAGAGAGTTATGGACATGGACCCTGTAGTCCCTCTGTATATCAAAATACTAAGGGTGTTGCCATTAACAGTGTACTGTCCATTTACATTTGATCTCCCAAAGTACAACAGTTCGTATTTATCTGGGCTACACTCTAGCTACCATTTCTCTACCCATATCTACAACTAATCTGTATCCCACTACAGTATATACTGGGGCAGTTTTCTGCAGTATCCATGGAACAACCAATCTTCATAACATCTGAAAACTTACTAACCTGCCCCTCAATGCTTTCAGCCGGGTCAGTTATATACTTATATCAAAGTTCAAAGTGCAGGTCATTGGTAGTAGACATTTTAAAAGGCTCGGCGTGGACTATATGGGCTGAAGGGCTTGTTTCTCTGCTGTATGTATCGATGCCTCCAAGACTTTAAATTCATGATCAAACTATATGTATGTCACCATATACTACCTCGAGATTCACTTTTGTGCAGGCATTCACCAGAGAAATACAATAGAATCAGTGAAAAAATACACACGACTGACAAAAGTGCAAAAAGAAGACAAACTGGACAAATAATAAAAATATGAGTATGTAAATAAAAAATATTGAGAACATGAATTGTAGAGTCCTGGAAGGTGAGTCCATAGGTTGTGGAGTGAGTTCAGAGTTGAGGTGAGTGAAGTATATGCGCTGGTTCAGGAGCCTGATGGTTGAAGGGTATTAACGGTTCCTGAACCTGACAAATCAAATATATATATTTATATATTATATAGTATTGCATTATATATTATGTACAGTATTTATAAATATATTTATATATTTCAAACACCAAAGGTCTTAGTTCAGATTGCTGTAGAACACCACTAGTAACGGACCTCCAGCCAGAAGTCCCATCAACTACTACCCCCTGCCTTCTATGACCAAGCCAATTCTGAATCCAAATGGCCAATTCACCATGGATCCCATGCATCTTAACCCTTTGAATCAATTCCCATGAGGGACCTTGTCAAACGTCTTACTAAAATCCATATAGACAATACCTTCTTCGATCACCGTTGTCATCTCCTCAAAAATCTCAATCAAGTTAGTAATCCACTTGCCTGATACAAGTGTCCAGGCAAGGCCCGACCCCAAGCAAGGCCCGACAAGGCCAAGCACCTGCATCACTCAGTAACCTGGGGTATATCCCATTAGGGCCTGGTGATATCCACCTTAATATTCTTTAAGGGAACAAACATTATCCCTTTCTTTACTTTGTAATGCCCTAGCAAATTAGTATGATACACATGGATCTATCTATTGGTCACATCCTTCATTTTGGTAAATACTGATGCAAAGTATTCATTTAGGACCTTGTCTACATTCTCCTTCCTTTACTCTTGGTTTAAGCGCATGTTCCCTCCTCTATCCTTAGGTGGACCTACTCACTCCCTAGTGATCCTCATGCTCTTGATATATGTATGGAATGCATTCTCACGGTCAGATGGTCTGGGTTTAATCCTGATCTCCAGTGCTACCCCTGTGGAGTTTGACTGTGTGAGTTGCCTACAGGTGTTCTGTTTTTTTTTCCACTCTCCAAGCAATTATGGATCAATGGGTTTATTGGCTGTTAAATTGCCCCTAATGTAAGTGGGAGCATAGTAGAGTCTAAGGGAATTGATGTAAATATAAAGAGAGTAAAGTAAGGTTAGTACTTGATGCTCACAAGGCATGCTGGAAATCCGGCGTAACACACACAAAATGCTGGAGGAACCAGCTGGTCAGGCAGCACCTAAGGAGAGGAATAAAGAGTCAGTTTCAGGCCGAGACCCTTCAGCAGGACTGGAAATGCTGGTTTCTTCTCCCTTTCTTTCCAGTCCTGATGAAGGGTTTTAACCTAAAAGGTCAACTCTTTACTGTTTTCCATCGATGCTGCCTGACCTGCTGAGTTTCTCTACTAATATTTTCTGCGTGGACTTGATGCTCATTTGCTGCGAAGCCTGTTTCTGTGCTGTCAAACTCCATTATTTTGCGTGTGACCGTGACCTAAAGTCTACCAACTAGTGACAGTCAGCCTCTGGTGCAGAGCCTCACCCTCCCAGAATGCAGATGTTTTGAAAAAAAATAATTAGGTGCATTTGCCAGAATTTTAGCGAATTTATTTCTCTGCTTGCTCTTCAGCGACGCCAACTTTCTATCATGCCCTGATTTCACAACTCTTTACCGTCCCAAAATGCATGGCTGGAAGAATAGAGAGAGAGACGAAGGTAGGTACGCCGATAAGGAAACAAGATAAGCGGAAAGAGAGAACGTACATTAAAGATAATCTTAATTCTAGATGCGATCCTAAAAGATCCAATAAATTAATGAGCAGTTCGGATTTGCCTATTGATGCGTTAAGACTTGCTGGCATTAATATGTAGAGATCCCACAGTTCACTATGATTGGTAGATGTTGATTAGCACAAATCATTGTACAGGACAAGAAATGAAATCTAATAGGTTAGGCACCATCTGTACAGTGAAAATCAGATCCCTGTAACTCTTTCTCTTTCCATGGATGCTAACTGATCTACTGAGTACAGAATTCCGTGTTTTCTTTTAGATTCCCAACTTCCTTGTTTCTGTTTTGGAGAAGAAAAGATTTACCTGGTCATGGTGAAAGAGGGAAAATGGAAGGCGTATATAATAAACCTGTTGGGCTTTATTGCATGTTTGTGTACATTACAATGTTAACGCCTGGTAGAAGAGCCCTGTGCATAGTGCACGTTTCTAATCAAATAATAAACCATGACTATCTACGGGAATACGCCGATGATTTGAATGTTCTGCGGAGAACAGCCGGTGATATAGGTGAGACAGCTATTTTGCTTCCCAATACTCCAGTTCCATTCAGCATTAATAACGACCGATGATCAAAAGGCGCTGCCAGGCAACCGGTCGGCAGCAGCTTGTCCCCGTATTTTTTGATGTGAGATTTCTAAATCCAAACAAATAGCGATTCCTCTGTTGGAGACGCTGGCCATTGGTCACTGAGAACTTCAGCCTGATTAACCCCTAATTAACTGATTTTAAATAAAATTGAAATGCATCCTTCCCGGCTTCCTGTACAATGCCGCGTTCATTTCCACACTGCCGTTTTACACCAGAATGTGTTGAGAAATAAAATGTTGATAAATCATTATTGATTGATCGGCCAGCTGTTGCAATATTGACATATAGCTGAGGCTCGAATAGGTAATGTGTTCACTGGGCAGATACGGAAAAGCTCCTTGGGTATGTACCGTGATGTTGTTCGATTCTGCTGAAGACTAAGGGGAGGTGGGAGGAACAGCTTTCTCTGGATATGGCGAATTCGCAGGCAATAACGCTCTCTCTTGTCCGATTTCTCCATCGACGCATTATTGCCGGACGATCTAGCTTTTCCTTGGTGCCGTCGCCACTCTAAAATATTTTCTTTAAAAAGGAAAGATACCTTTTGGGAGTGGTACCCCGTGTTCATTGACACAGACGAGTAAACGTAAAGAAAAATCCATAAGCTTAAGCCAATTCATGTAGTGAGCGCTTTCGCCGAGTGTCTACTAAACCAGAGGTGAGTGCAGAATTAGACTCCTTTTTTTCCTGAACTATTTTTGGCATCGTTTATTGTATGAACTTCTATTAATTTTTAATATTTAAGAAACTGCTACCAATGATAGAGGATCTGCCAGTGATTTTGTATGTCATGGTTTGTAAAACGATTAGGTCTGATTCGGTATTTGATTTGATATTTGTTTGCTGTTCTATATGGGATTGTAACTCTTATGATCTTAACTTTATAGCTGGAATTGTCCGTATATTTTCTTTTTTTTAATTGGGGAAATATGATGCATACATAGACTGACACAATAGACAGCAGGTCAGTATATTGGCTAGAGGGTCCCAGGCTATGCTTTACGGTATCTTGTAACGGCGGTGGGGATGGGGTGGGAGGGGGGTTCCATCTCGGCCAACTCGGGAAAGAGAAGTGCGTTATTTGTGTTTCTGGTTATTTTTATTCCGCCAAGGGAACATCCGGTTATTTTAGGTCCATTATTTTTGTCACGGCAATCGCCTTCGGAGTCCCCCTCATCGTCCATTTTAAGACTGCCAAGGGCTCACCTTCGCTCTGATGCCGTGGACCACTTGCCTCTAATTTCAATTACAAGTCCTCTGATATCTGGTAGTGCTGTCATGATTTCTCAGTTTCGATTTGACAAATGAGTGAAAGGATGTCACCAGATTAAAAATCCTGCAGTAAAAGGCAGACACCAGGCGCCTGCTCTGTTTTGTGTAATGCTGCGGAGCTCTCCGTAGAAAATGGCAGGGAGGATCCAGTGAAGCAGTTATTTTCATGTTGGAGAGGAAGCAACATAAAACAAAACGTGACAATAGAAGGGGATCTCGCCGCACAAACTGTGCGATAGGTTTCGGCTGTTAGCAGGTTGTAAATATAAATAATCACAATTAATTCGATTCTGTCCACAGTTAAGCATCTCCCTTTAGACAGCTGTTTAAATATGGACAGATCTTTTAATAATAAACAAGGCTCTTCGTTTCCAAATACGGTTGGTCTCTGAGATTCAATGCATGTTTTGGTTATGCTTGTGTGAGAGTTGATTTCATCTAGCAATAGATCGGGTTGAAGATGAAAATTGCTGCTTCAAGTTTCCACATAGCCCCTGAGTTCTAAATAACTGCACTGACATCTCAAAGATGCGTTGTACACTGTTGGGAAATCTAAGGAGAATTGGGCATAACTTAAGAGAGATGCAATGTGCGGCTTCCAGGAGCATGCCAGGGGGAGCCCACTACTGCGAGGATCCCCGAGTGCTGTTGGAGCAATGTGTATTGGGCTCTATGGCATTCACGGTTCATTTGTCATTTTATTCCCTGACTCGATAGCCGGTTTTACAGAGAGCCAGTTAGGGTTGCGGAAACATTTCGCGTTTTTGTTTACAAGCTGTGGCTTGCATTGCTACAACAAGAAAAAAATGCGTGAAGAAGGAAGAAGTAAAATCTCGAAATCGGATTTTGGACCATAAGGGGATTTTTACTGTAAAATCCCAGCGTTTTTATTAGCAACCAGCCGCACGCATGCGCAGGCGTTGCCAGTGAGCGGCCCTGGGTGAGGATCCCACTGGAATCGGCTGGGAGGGTGGTGGAGATCGTTTGCGGCTCACCGGATTGATGCTCGGACCGTGAGTACCTCCCGCACTGCCCCGACACACCACGCAAACAGGGGATACCACTAAAAGCCGCGCCTTGTATATCTGAAGATTGAGTGTGAGGAGAGGGTGGGCACCGCGCGGAATCCTTTTCGACTCTGGGCTCCCCTGCACTCTGCCCAGCCTGGGAGGAGGAGGAGGCAACGGGGCAGCATCTCTCTCTCTGCCACCCCCTCTCTCAATGTTACAACAGGGGTGGGGGTGGCACGGAGATAAAGTCTGTGCCGTTCCCTTGTCCTTGGGGACCCCCTGAGTTCAGGCATCAGTGGGGTGCAGACTACAGCATGGTGCTCCCACACTGCATGTGGCACCGCTGAACTTGGTGAAAGATGATCCCCAGTTTTGTTGATGCTGGTCCTGATGCTTGTTAACGGATGTGTGCTCAACCGGGAATATTGCAGTCACTCAGGCGGGTTTTCTTCTTGTTGCATTGGAGGGAAAGCCCCCTTTTAGAGCATCTGTTCACCAAGTAATATCAGTGGCCTTTCTTGCCTTGGGTGGAGAGCAGCAATTTCCCCTTTTAGAAAAAATCGAGGCGCAGTTTCCTCGGATCTGTTAATTCAAGTGGTTACATCATCTCAATCCTATCCCCCTCCTCTCCTGCTGCAATATTCCAATTATTCTAAACGATCCATTGCATTACCTACATTGCACTTGTGGGAAGCGTATCTGTGGGAAACGGAGGAACACTGATGTCCCCTGTTCGATTAGCGCAGCTTGTCGAATAGAGCAATTCTATCATTTTGGACGTAGCTTAACTTACTCATCTGATTGTAGTTGCGGCTAATTCGTACAAGGAATCTGCACCCACCGAAAATGTAACTTCAACTGCGGTAAAAAAAAATCCCAGCAGTTTATACCGGGGGAGAAGATTGTTGTGATGGCTCATGCGAGCCTTCATATAGCCCATTCATTATAACATGGTTATGTGCCCAGTGTGCGCATTTAAAGCATTTGATTCGAGTGCTGAAATGGCATGATGTAACGCAGAACTGAACGTTACATGTGGCTCCTGCATTTGGTCCCTCCCGAAGTAATCTTAAGATTGTGTACAATGCTGAAGTCGCACGCCATGAAACCGGGGCTGAGACACGGCGGGCAACTTTCCGAGGACTGGGAGGCTGTTGTCAGGTAGAATTGTAGCCTGTAGTTTAGAAAGGTCAGGGTATCTCTTCGGCGACACTGGAATATTGGAAAAGACGAAGCAGTCCTATTATCATTTCTTCTTTGACATAATTAAAACTAGAACATTAGTAGAATAGCACAACAGACAAAATTAAATTGTGAACAAGAAAAAATCCAAGCAACAGACTGAATCCATGTATGTAGAAATGTACAGATGTGCGTTTTCTCCCAAAATTGAAGTTTACTTTGTACTTTAGCGCCTATACATAAATCGGTTTCTAAATGTATTGCCACAGTAATCAGTAAGTTAAACCAGTAAGTAAAATATATTGAAACATAGGTTGCTTTGACCAACAGAAAGGGTTATGGATTTCGTGGAAGAGATTATTGCTCAGGATAATACCATGCAGTCTATAATTCCCTCACTCAGGGGTTGGAAAATATTTCCTTTTAATTAACTCTATCAAACGATAAAATAAAATTCATAAGAATCGTAATTTTTAAATTATAATTGAATAACAATTTCACTAATGAACTCATTTTAATCTGGCCCATTTAGTACCTCATTCTAAAGCAGTCAACTATCGCTAAGATATCAAGGGAAATGAGGATTATGTAATTAATATGCTGTGAATTTTACAATATATTCATGCCCTGTAGGCTACAAGAGCATTCATATAATCATAACCTAATAAATAATAAATTGCACTTCACCCATTTGACATTATATTTATAAATGGTGAAATATATTATTAATTTTAGAGGTGTGACTGATGAAGAAGAACAGGCATCGTCACACCATTTTTGTTTGCCTGTTTCATTTTCAGAGATCTCTGGCCCATTGATCTTTGTCAGCAGAATACTAAGAGAGTGCATTTTCAGATAACCAGTTTAACGTGTTGGGCCGGGATAATTTTTTTTAAAATAAAGAAACTAAGGTAAGATAAAATTGCTGTTACAGATGGATGTAACAGAAAGGCAGAAAATGCTGGAAAGATACAGCTGGTCGGGCAGCTCCTGTGGAAAAAGGAACAGCGTTAACATTTCAGGTTGATGAAGTGTCTTTCAACTGAAATGTTATCTCCTTCTCCTTTTTACAGGTGTTGCCATCAAAAGTGTTTCCATCATTTTCTGCTTTTATTTCACATTTCCATCACTTGTGGCTATTTGATTTTCCAGAAAGGCAATTAGTTTGGTAGGTGAAAAAATATACATATTATTAGCTACCATGTTGCCATATTTTGAGCCACTGCTGACTTTGCCGCATATTTAATATTAAATTGGCATTTGCGGAATAATCTACCTGCTGCATCTTTAAAAGGACAGTGAAATTACAGTGCGATTGCAATTAAAAAGTCTAGGAGATAAATTATTGACATTCTGCAATATTGATTATAGACCATAGCAATCTTTAGCCTAATCATTTGTGAGGTGCCTATTCGGCTATGCGCATCTTACACTGTGAGTAAAATTAGGCGATCACTTCCAGCGGTGGTGAGAATAAAAGGACTGACTTGCCGCTTCAGGAAGGAGAAGGTGTCAGCTTTATTGAATATGATAGTGGAAAGCTCTCACCAAATGAAATGGACTGACAGGATAGTGAAAGAATGTATTAAGTGGAAGGGAAATTGGGGAGAAACTGCAGGGAAAGAAACATGAAGTCAAAAGTGGATGGAGGGTTCAGAGTTCTGTGAATGTGAGATAAGATTTGTGAGATATAAAAATGATGAGAGAAATTAAACGATGGATGGAGCACAGATAACGGCAAAGAAGTCAGGGGTTTGAAATCAGAGCTGCTGCCAGCAGAAAGGCTGGACATGCCACCTTCACAGTTGTTTTTGGAAGACTTTTAATTACATTGGTAACTGTACTTGGGGAAATCATATCAATGTAGAAAGATAGAAAATAACTGAAGGATTCAGGCTCTTACATAACAGCTTAAACCACCTCCAGGAAAATGGTTTATTTATTTTTCTCACTTCATACTTAATAGTCAGAATATCAGTGCGTTTTGAAATTTCATTATTTCATTGTCTAGTGGAAGTAATGATGCTCAGTTAAGCTGCAAAGCTTCTGGAGACGGACCTCTTTAAGATCTAGAATTACTTTGCTTCGTTCTGTTGTTACACGGTTACTTTGAACATTGCACCTTATTTGAATGGATTCTTCTGGCAGTCTCAATTAGATCTACCAGCAAATTGAAGAATCTGATCATTTCCACACAAACAACTGTAACACTAATAATTAGTGAGGGAAAAGGTCCTAATGGGTATATGACGTTTCGTCGACTTGGAAGAAATGGCACTGGTGAAACTCTGCGTGGAAAGGTCAGCGGATCTGAGGGAACAGTCGCTTTTCACAGATGCTGAGAGCTCAGGCAATGGTGAAGGAAAGAGTGTGGAAGAATTTTAACACACAAATTAGCTAGCAATTTTCAGAAGTACGCAGGCATCAGAAAGCAAATCTTGATGACTGAAAACAGCAGACTCGTCAGAAAATCTTGAAGGCATGTAAAATAGGCAGAATAAATTCTCAAAGCATGGACCAGGTAGAAAGAGTTCAGAAGATTGGAAACAAAGTTATTTTTCAAAGTAATTATGGTAGAGTGTTCTACTCCAATTATTTGAATATTGAAATATAATAAATTATCTGAAAAATGTTTAAATTTCTCAGTAGATCATTATTCAGATTGTTTTCTAGTAATGTGCTATTCATGATTTAAGTAAATCTGGTTCATCATTGTTCCCGTATCTTTGTAATAAATTCAGACAGAAAATACATTGCGGTTTCCTTTTATCTGAGTGATGTAAATTGCATGGTGCAGAAATGGATTCTTGTGCCGTAGCTCTTGCTAATGGATTGTGATAAATCCATTTCTTCCATTGAACTACACAGTCACATACACTACAGCACAGAAACAGGATCTACAACCCATGCTGAACTATTAATCTGCCCAGACCCATCGACCTGCATCCTGACCTTAGCCCTCCACACCTCTCCCATCCATGTACCTATCTAAATTTCTCTTAAGTGTTGAAATCAAACCCACATCCATCCATTCCACTGGCAGCCCCTTCCACACTCTCATCACCCTCTGAGTGAAGAAGTTTCCCCCTCATGTTTCCCTTAAACATTTCACTTTTTACCCTTAACCTATGACCTCTAGTTCTAGTCTCAGCCAACCTCACTGGAGAATGCCTGCTTGCATTTACCCTATCTACACCAAGCTACCTTCAGATGAAATGCAATAAACAGCAAGCATAAATGACTGCTGGAAAGAAAATGGGCTGTTCGGTCTTTTAAGTTGTTTCCTGTTACCCGGAAGGGGCAATCTTTATGTAAAAAAATTATGAAGATTTTTATTCAAATGTAAATTATTATCTAAGCTGTATATTCTTGATAGCTTGACCTTGTATGACATAAATCCATGTGCCCACTACATTTACAAAAGTGTTATATTCCACGTAGTATTTTAAAACGTGGAACCTCATTCATTTTCCCAACAGATTGCTTCAATACATTTGCTCTATCCCCCTCACTATTTCAGAATCAGAATCAGGTTTAATATCACTGGCATATGTCATGAAATTTGTTAACTTTGTGGCAGCAGTGCAATGCAGTACATATTAATAGAGAGAAAATGGTGAATTACAGTAAGTATACAGGATATATGAAATATTAAATAGTTAATTAAGTAGTGCAAAGATAGAAATAAAAAAGTACTGAGGTGGTGTTCATGGGTTCAATGTCCATTCAGAAATCAGATGCAGAGAAGAAGAAACTATTCCTGAATTGCTGAGTGTGTGCCTTCAGGATTATGAACCTCCCTTCTGATGGTAGTGTGGTGAACTACATATACCTGTTTGGACACGCCCCCCCTGCTGACTGCTCCTGTGGCTCCTCCCATGGACCCCGGTATAAAGGCAATTGGAGACACAGCCCCGGCCTCAGTCTCCAGGATGTTGTGTGGTGGTCACTTGCTGCTTGTTCTTTCTTCCAGGCAATAAAAGCCTATATCTTGCCTCACGTCTCCGAGAGTTATTGATGGTGCATCAGGTAGCAATGAGAAGAGGGCATGTCCCGGGTGGTGTGGATCCTTATTATGAATGCTGCCTTTCTGAGGCACCGCTCCATAAAGATGCAAACAAGAGAAAATCTACAGATGCTGGTAATCTGACTAACACACATAAAATGCTGGAGGAACTCAACAGGCCAGGCAGCATCTATGGAAAAAAGTACTGTCAAAGTTTCGGGCCAAAACCCTTCGGCAGGACTGGAGAAAAATAGATGAGTAGATTTTAAAAGAGGGGGAGGGGAGAGAGAAACACAAGGTGATAGGTGAAACCAGGATGAAGTAAAGAGCTGGGAGGTTGATTGGTGAAAGAGATACAAGGCTGGAGAAGGGAGAATCTGATAGGAGAGGACAGAAGGCCATGGAAGAAAGAAAAGTTGGGGAGGAGCACCAGAGGGAGGCAATGGGGAGGCAAGGAGATAAGGATTTCGGCCTGAAACATCGACTGTACATTTTTCCATAGATGGTGCCTGGCCTGCTGAGTTCCTCCAGCATTTTGTATGTGTTGCTCCTTGAAGACGTCCTGGATTCAATGGAGGCTAGTGTCCATGATGGAGCTGACTAACTTTACAACTCTCTGCAGCTTACTTCAATCCTGTGCAGTAGCCCCCGCCCTCATGCCAGACAGTAATGCAGCCAGTTAGAAGGCTCTCCATGGTACATGTGTAGAAATTTATGGGTGTTTTTGGTAAATACTAAAACTCCTCAAACTCCTAATAAAATATAGCAGTTTTCTTGCTTTCTTTATAGCTGCATCAATATGCAGCATCTGGTTCAACTATTTTAAAAAAATACACAGCCATAATCTTGTTAGTAACTTTTATCTTAAATATCACATTTCTAGCATTCAGCAATTTTTATCCCTCTTCTCTACTACTTCTGATTTTCTCTCTCATTCCATTTATAATCTGCTCCATTCACCAGCCTTTATCGCTTTCTTTCAGGGAGCACTTCTATCCCAGTCATCCCTGTCTTCCACATTATCACAAACCTTCACTTATAGGGGCAAAAGACCTGTTGAGTGTTTCCAACCTTTACTGTTTTTAAACGTTCAACCTTATCCAACAGCATATTGCCAGGTGAGAAGTTGTAAACAAACTCAGCAGGCTGACAGCAAAGCAGATTTATAAAACAATGTCCACCATTTGAGAAATATCGTGAGGCGGCAAGTAGAACAATCTTGTTGCTCAAGGAAGAATCATCTCATAGAAATGCCTAGACTTCAGTCATTAGGAAATGTAAGAAATCAATAATCTGGAGCAAATAGCTGTAGGAAACTCCCTAATTGACAGTCATAAATAAAAGATGAAATACTCGGCAGCTTTGACAGCATCTATGGAGATAGAAACAGAGCTAATGTTCAGATTGATGAGCAGAAAACCAGGCAGCTGACTTGGATTCTGAGGAAAGTTTTGCTTGACTAATTTACCAGCCATTGTTTAAGAAAGAACATTTAAATAGATCCCTGGAAGAAATGCAACAAAATATTCTTAGGAATTTCAAAAAGTTTTCATTGAAATCCACATAATCCTGTTGAAGGGCCTGAACCATCAACTGTATATTTCTCTCCATGGATGCTGCCTGATCTGCTGAGGTCCTCCAACATTTTATGTGTGTTACCAACAAAGGTGAGCCATTGAGTGATTGGTAGAAAGAAATGAGTCAGAAAACAGTTGCTAGTGGATTCAGATTGAACTGAGTCGAGTGAATGAATGATGTGGCTCCTCATCATGTTTTCCTTAATCCACTTATTTATTTGGGATTTGCTTGATATATTTGCAGATGGTGCAAATCCATAATGAACTGTAATCTCAGAGGTATCTCAGTAATAAATCAAATGCTTCATATTTCATCCTTGTAACAATAAGAGTGTGTGGACTCTTAAGTTTTCCCACGTCAATGTACACTAAGTATGATTAGTATAATTCTGGATCAAGTCCTCATATGATCATAACATCTTGATAAGGATTTGTAAATAGTGGGTGTGACCCAATGAATCTGATTAAATTATTTTTTTAAAAGAATAAATGAATGTAATTGGGTGCCAAACAAATGAATTTCTGAAAGGTATTCACTAACATCCCAAAGAACAGATTTTTAGCATTGCAGTTAAAGTTAAAGAAACCGCAGGTTAATTATTGGCCTCTCTGAAAATTTTTATCAGTTGTAGGATTTGGAAGATACAGATATTAATTGTGAGTTCCCTAAATAGCAGGAGGTGATTCATTAAGACATCCCACAGAGATCTGTTTGGGTACTTCAATTATTCACTGATATCTAACAACTTAGATATCCGAATAAAGAGCTACTTGCTTAAATTTGCTGATAGGTGTTATTGTTAAGGTGTGATTAGATCACTGTTTTCAAGACTTTAAGGGGAACTGAAAAGTCAGTCTTCTTGTTGGTTGACAAATCTGGGATAAAAGTTTATAACCTACACATTAGAACTGAGCTTCTCGGGGAAAGAAATTGAAAAAGACGTCCACGTGCAAGTTGGCAGTTGGATCATTTTAATTTTGTAATTGGTAATTTTGTTTTTATAAAAGATATAATGGCAAGGAGAGGAAGGGCAGGTGTACAGATCAGTCATAATCTTATTGAATGCAGGACAAGAATGAGGAGCACTGTATCTAAATTCCAATTGTCCTGGTTAGAAATAATTATGAGGAAAATGGAAAATGAGTTAGCCAGAATTTACTTATGTATCCAACTAATATGAGACTGTTATAAATAAAGCAAACTCAGTGGACTGCATTTCCAGATGATATATCCAAGTTTTTACAGCGCTCTGAAAAGATCCCAACTCGAATGTAGTCAGGTTCTAGATACAGCAGCATGCATAAGGGAACGATAAGATCTTCGTGTTGATGTAGGAGAGAGTAATACGTCTGATCCTTGGTTTCATTAAGATGAGTTGTGAAAAATATGCTGTAAATAGGCTCTCCAGTGTTAAAAGTAGATATTTTGGGAAGAATTTAGTAGGGTGTTTATTACAGAGCTATGAAATTTTTAAAGAAATTGCTTTTTTAAAAATTGTTTCTGGTCTGCTTAATTGTTGCCTACTTTAAATCAAGAGATTAGTCTATTTTAAATACGAAGAACAAAATAATTTTGGTGGATAATGTAACTTCTTGCTTTTTTAATTAATTCTTTATTTGGCTTGAGTAGCAGCCATCTAATTGTATATCTTTACATCTTCTATATCTTTTAAGGTACATCTCTAATTATATTTGTGAAAGGGCTGGTGAGCTACCTCTTAGAACTCTTGCATCACTAATGGTGAATGTATTTCCATATGACCAATGGACACGGAGTTCCAAGATTTAGGTTCAGTGGTGATGAAGGAACAGCAATATATAGTTATTTTGGACTTGTGTGACCTGTTGAGATCTGATGACGGTCCAAAGCATTTCGCTCTCATCCTGATTAATTCGGGAGGTGCTGTCAGGGTAGCCTGGATATGTAACTGCTATGTATTTTGTAGAATGTGTGCACTGTAGCCATGGCATATTACAAATGGAATAAATGCTGAGCAGTATAAATGGAGTATCAATTAATCAGGCTGTTTTGTCCTGGCTAACATTCAGTGTCTTGAGTGTTGTTGGGGCAGGCGAGTGGAGAGAATTCTAGCAGAATCATGACGTTAGATGGATATTCATCTTTTGAAAAGCAATTTAATATAATACTATTATAATTTCCTAGCAGAAACAGGAATGCAGGTTTTTATAGTTGCAGGAAGAAGGAAACTTTTCAGTCAGTAATCAGCAAGGTGTGGTGGAAGGACAATGACTATATGGTCTAATTCTTTTCCTATGTCTTATGGTCTTACTGAGTAAGTTTATAATGTGATCATTAATGAATTATATCAGGGAATGTTATATGTATTTTTGATTAATTCTAAATGGATAGTATTCCTAGTAAACTCATATTAAGACAAAAGATTGCTCACTGGACCATCATTATCTGTGAATAGGTTTTAGAATTTTGGGCTCTTTTATGTAAATATCTTGAGGGAAAAAAAGTGAATTATTGCAATCAGAATATCGTAGAGCAAATTCTTAGCCTCCGGCTTATCTCAGCACGATTGTGCATTTTTAATAGGTGATGATCCATTCTGATCATTTATAATAAAGTTATTCTCAATATTTGCCGATCCTGTTGAGATCAACTATTCGGTGTAGAGTCAGTAATATTAACTGCCTTCATAAGAAGGGCTTCAGTGTCTATTTTATGTGACACTAACACTTCCTTTTTTTCTGCTTTTAGCAGATCATTATCATCTGTCAATATTAAGTTGTATCAGCTAACACATGACTTAAAATTCTGAATGATCATTGTTATCTTCCATAAATAGTTAAAGCTACAGTCTTCTTTTGTCATAACAAATGTAACAGGCATGTGACTTAGAAGTTAGTGCAAGAGAAACAGGAATAGTCTTACCCATCCCTTGATCATTCTGCTGACCAGAATCACTCTTAGCTGTCCCCATCGTCATCACTGTTCCAATCCCAGTTTCCAAATCCGATGTCCTATAATTTACCAGTGCTCTCAACCTTTGAGCCTTTTCATCTGCTGATGCCTCTCTTCTGCAGTCTCAAAATCCATGCTTGCTGGTAACCCTGTCCACTACTACCCCCAATATATGCCTCCATCCCACCTTCCCTCCTGATTTTAGTGACAATGTCCTTTCCCCCCATCCTTATTGCCTTATATTTTCCACCTGATCCCACTGTGACCTCCTTCTGTTCATCTTCCACCATCTTCTCTTGCCAACCAATAGCATATCAACAATAAAGTCCTGCCAGAGATTCTAGTTCATTAAGATCTCTTCATCCTTAAGATTTCCTGGTGCCTGTTGTACCAGCTGCCATGAATCACATTGTCCCATTCTCTCCCCCCTGAATTTTACTAAGTTACAGAAACATGAAGTCGTGAAGGTGTCAATGGAACTGGTGCTGACTTTCAAATGGGTCTTTGGCTTTTACACTTCGGTTCTCCTGATGAAATGTGTTGTGTATAATTATTTCAGTGAGAAGTACAATCTTTATTGTAAATTGTACTACTCTGATGACACATATTGACAATTATTCAGTCAATTACATGCTGCAGAATAAGTCCAATATAATTCTGTTTCAGAAAGCAATTTCCTGTGCTGATGCTTTGGTAAAAGTGAATATCAAATACAAACTTAATGGGAAACAAGCACCAGATTATATTGTTGTTTAATAAAGTGGTTCAAATATGGAATGCATCAATCCCTCAGCACACTAGAGACTCTTTTATACTCATCGCCATATCATATTTAGACTGTTGTTGTTCTGCCAAACTTCATGGCAAAGGCTTTTTATTTGGTATTACTTAATTGTCCTGTGGGAATACTACAGCCATTATTATCTATATGGAAAAAATCAATAATAATTTACCTGAATGAAATTACATTCAGCAGCATATAAAATTTTTCCTTCGTATAAAATTACCCTTGGGAGTCAAAAAAATGTAACATCGTAGTGAAATGATTGTTATACATGGAATCAATTTATCAAGTACAGTTCTATTGGACCTCAAATTCAACTGTGTTCCTGAGAGATCAATTTATTGAAATACAAAACAGAACTTCATGTATGTATGTGTTCAATTTAGGCTAACATAGTTAAATCTTTATCAAGTATTATTAGCTGATAAAAAAAAAATTATGACGCTACAAAACATACATGTTTGATTAGTATTCTACTTAATTTGTTAAATTTTTAAAATGAAATTAAAATCAACTACTGCCAGACTGAAGAAGTGGATAGTTGAAACCTGAAAAATCACAATTTTGGTGCTATTTACGAGATAAAAGTAGTTTGAAAAAATACAGATATTTTGGGAAGTAAATCTGAGGCATAATTCCATGAGTAAATGTCATGACTAGGAAAATTAAGGACTTAATTAAAGACAAATGATCATTGAAAAATAATCTTAGAAAAGTTGTTAATTTGAATTATAAGTAAGAGGTTTCAATAGGTACCATAGAACCATAGGACATTACAGCACAGAAACAGGCCTTTTGGCCCTTCTTGGCTGTGCTGAACCATTTTTCTGTCTAGTCCCACTGACCTGCACCTGGCCCATATCCAAACCCCTCTCATCCATATACCTGTCCAAGTTTTTCTTAAATGTTAAAAGTGAGCCTGCATTCACCACTTCAACTGGCAGCTCATTCCACACTCCTACTACTCTCTGTGTGAAGAAGCTCCCCCTAATGTTTCTTTAAACTTTTCCCCTTCACCCTTAACCCATGTCCTCTGGTTTTTTTCTCCCCTAGCCTCAGTGGAAAAAGCTTGCTTGCATTCACTCTATCTATACCCATCATAATTTTATATTTCTCTATCAAATCTCCCCTCATTCCTCTGCGCTCCGGGGAATAAAGTCCTAACCTATTCAACCTTTCTCTGTAACTCAGTTTCTCAAGTCCCGGCAACATCCTTGTAAACCTTCTCCGCACTCTTTCAACCTTATTAATATCCTTCCTGTAATTCGGTGACCAAAACTGCACACAATACTCCAAATTCGCCCTCACCAATGCCTTATACAACCTCACCATAACATTCCAACTCTTATACTCAGTACTTTGATTTATAAAGGCCAATGTACCAAAAGCTCTCTTTACTACCCTATCTATCTGTATTGCCACTTTTAGGGAATTTTGTATCTGTATTCCTAGATCCCTCTGTTCTACTGCACTCCTCAGTGTCCTACCATTTATCTTGTATGGTCTACCTTGGTTTGACCTTCCTAAGTGCAATACCTCACACTTGTCTGTATTAAACTCCATCTGCCATTTTTCAGCCCATTTTTCCAGCTGGTCCAGATCCCTCTGCAAGCTTTGAAAACCTTCCTCACTATCCACTACATCTCCAATCTTTGTATCATCAGCAAATTTGCTGATCCAATTTGCCACATTATCATCCAGATCACTGATATAGATGACAAATACCAATGGACCCAGCACTGATCCCTGTGGCACACCACTTGTCACAGGCCTCCAGTCAGAGTAGCAATCCTCCACTACCACTCTCTGACTTCTCCCATTGAGCCAATGTCTAATCCAATTTACTACCTCTCCATGTAGACTTAGCAATTGAATCTTCCTAACTAACCTCCCATGCGGGACCTGGTCAAAGGCCTTACAGAAGTCCATGAAGACAACATCCAATGCCTTCCCTTCATCCACTTTCCTGGTAACCTCCTTGAAAAACTCTAATAGATTGGTTAAACATGACCTACCATGCACAAAGCCGTGTTGACTCTCCCTAATAAGTCCCTGTCTATCCAAATACTTGTAGATCCTATCTCTTAGTGCTCCTTCCAATAATTTACCTACTACTGACATCAAACTTACCAGCCTATAATTTCCCGGATTACTTTTAGAGCCTTCTTTAAACAATGGAACATGAGCTATCCTCCAATTCTCCGGCACCTCACCCATAGATACCGACATTTTAAATATATCTGCCAGGGCCCCTGCTATTTCAACACTGGTCTCCTTCATGGTCTGAGGGAATACTCTGTCAGGTCCTGGGGATTTATCTACTCTGATTTGCCTGAAGACAGCAAGCACCTCCTCCTCTTTAATCTGTGTAAGTTCCATGACCTCACTACTTGTTTGCCTTATTTCCATAGACTCCTTGCCAGTTTCCTTAGTAAACACAGATGCAAAAAAACCCATTTAGGATCTCCCCCATTTCTTTTGGTTCCATACATAGCCGACCACTCTGATCTTCAAGAGGACTAATTTTATCCCTTACTATCCTTTTGCTCTTAATATACCTGTAGAAGTTCTTCGGATTATCCTTCACCTTGACTGCCAAAGCAACCTCATGTCTTCTTTTAGCCCTCCTGATTTCTTTCTTAAGTATTTTCTTGCACTTTTTATACTCCTCAAGCACCTTATTCGCTCCTTGTTGCCTATACCTGTCATACATCTCTCTCTTCTTCTTCAAATTTCCAATATCCCTCGAAAACCAAGGTTCCTTATTCTTATTCACTTTGCCTTCAATCCTGACAGGAACATACAAACTCTGCACTCTCAAAAATTTCTCCTTTGAAGGCCTCCCACTTACCAATCACATCCTTGCCAGAGAACAACCTGTCCCAATCTACGCTTTTTAGATCCTTTCTCATTTCTTCAAATTTGGCCTTTTTCCAGTTTAGTACCTCAACCCGAGGACCAGATCTATCTTTATCCATGACCAAGTTGAAACAAGTGGCTTTATGATCACTAGACCCGAAGAATTCCCCTACACACACTTCCATCATTTGTCCTAACTCATTTCCTAATATTGCATCCTCTCTAGTTGGTACCTCTATCTATTGATTTAAAAAACTTTCCTGAACACATTTTACAAACTCTAACTCGTCTAGACCTTTAACAGTATGGGAGTCCCAAACAATATGTGGAAAATTAAAATGCCCTACTATCACAACTTTTGTTTCCTGCAGTTGTCTACTATCTCTCTGCAGATTTGCTCCTCCAGTTCTCACTGACTATTGGATGGTCTATAATACAACCCCATTAATGACATCATACCTTTCCTGTTTCTCAGCTCCACCCATATGACCTCAGTAGACAAGCCCTCTAATCTGTCCCGCCTGAGCACTGCTGTAACATTTTCCCTGACTAGCAATGCCACCCCCTCCACCCTTCATCCCTCTGCCTCTATCACGTCTGAAACATCGGAACCCTGGAACATTGAGCTGCCAGTCCTGCCCCTCTTGTAGCCAAGTTTCACTAATGGCTATAATGTCATAATTCCACGTGTCAATCCACGCCCTCAGCTTGTCAGCCTTCCCCACAATACTCCTTGCATTGAAATAGACACACCTCAGAAGATTATTACCACCACACACAACCCTTCTATTTGTGACTTTGCATGAACTTTTAACATAATTTATTTTCACCCCTGCTCCACTATCTGCTCTGGCATTCTGGTTCCCATCCCCCTGCAAATCTAGTTTAAACCTCTCCCCCCAGTAGCCACTAGCAAGCCTCCCTGCAAGGATATCGGTCCCCCTGTAGTTCAGGTGTAACCTGTCTCTCTTGCACAGGTCCCACCTGCCCCAGAAGAGGTCCCAATGATCCAAAAATCTGAAACCCTGCCCCCTACACCAGTTCCTCAGCCATGTGTTCATCCTCCAGAGCATCCTATTCTTACCCTCGCTGTCACGTGGCACAGGCAGCAATCCTGAGATCACCACCCTCGAGGTCCTGCTTTTTAACTTCCTACCAAGCTCTCTATACTCATTCTTCAGACCTCCTCACTCTTTCTTCCTATGTCATTGGTACCGGTGTGTACCATGACATCTGGCTGCTCACCCTCCCACTTCAGAATGCTGTGCACGCAATCAGAGACATCCCTGACCCTGGCACCCGGGAGGCAACAAACCATCCGGGAGTCTCTGTCACGACCACAGAACCTCCTGTCTGTACCTCTAACTATCGAGTCCCCTATCACTACCAATCTCCTCTTCTTCCCCCCTCCCTTCTGCACTGCAGAACCAGACTCAGTGCCAGAGATCCGGCTGCCACAGCTTGTCCCAAGTAAGTCATCCCCCGCCCCCCAACAGTATCCAAATCGGTATACTTGTTGTTGAGGGGAATGGCCACAGGGGAACCCTGCTCTGCCTGCCCTTTCCCTCGCCTGACGGTAACCCAATTACCTGTGCCCTGCTCCTTTGGCGTAGCTACCTCCCTGAAACTACTATCTATAAACTGCTCATTCTCCCAAATGATCTGGAGGTCATCCAGCTCCTGTGCCTGTTCCCTAACACGGTTTGTTAGGAGCTGCAGCTGGATGCACTTCTTGTAGGTGTCATTGTCAGGGACACCGGAGGTCTCCCTGACTTCCCACATCCTGCAAGAGGAGCATTCCAACATCCTGCCTGGCATTCTCTCTACTCTAAACGAACAAAAGCAAAACTTACCAGGGACTTACCCTCACCTCTGTCTGTTCACACCAAAGTCGTCCCACTCTGACTCAGTCCACTCCGATGATGGCTGCTTCGCTAGACAAAACTTCTTTTATAGTGCGCTAGCTGACCGGCTGTCTTCAGCTCCTCCGCTCCCAGTTGGTTGGCCAATTAAAATAACTGAAAAAGCCCGCAAATCCTCTCCTTCTCAAGCTCTGACATTTAATATCAGGGAAATGAATACAATATACATCCTGAAATTCTTTTTCTTTGCAAACATCCATGAAAACAGAGGAGTGTCCCAAAGAATGAATGACAGTTAAACATTAGAGCCCCAAATCCACCCCCCAGCTCTCCCATCCCATGCATAAGCAGCAGCAAAGCAATGATCCCCCCAGCCCCACCTGCAAAACAGTATCAGCGCCCCCCCCACCATGGAGCACTCAAGCATGCAGCAAAGCAACAATAAAGACACAGACTTGCAGTACTCCAAAAACTACTGGTTCACCTGGGAATTTGATATACTACAGTCTCTCTCTCTCTCTCTCTCTCTCTCTCTCTCTCTCTCTCTCTCTCTCTCTCTCTCTCTCTCTCTCTCTCTCTCTCTCTCTCTCTCTCTCTCTCTCTCTCTCTCTCTCTCCCCTCTCTCTCTCTCCCTCTCTCTCTCTTTTCCTCCTCCCCCCTAATAAGGTGTCTCCGTTTAACTGCAAGAGGGGAGACATAACAAGAAACTCACTGATTTATGATGTTAAAAGTCTGTTGTGTTGCTTTTTCTGAGCTCTGCGCCCAGACAATCGGCCCCAAAATGGCTCAGGTCTCTGGACACACAGTCCACGGCAGCTAACCCACTGCCCCCAATGTTCCATGTTCTCCCACGACACCTCAGTCAGGGGCACCAGCCTTGAATCAGCCCGTATCCAGAGCCACGAAAATCCAAGTCTTCCAGGCCGTGTCCTTGGGATATCAAAAAGCAGCTGGTTGTGAGGTCCTGAGAGCGGGCCCCATTCCTGGAAAGAACTGAAGTCAGAGTGTAACTCCAGGTCAGGGTCTTCAAAAGTACCTTGAAAAGGGGAAAAAAGAGATATCAAAAATAGAAATTGAGCTGTTTCTGGAGATGCAAACAAGGAGTCACCATTTAGTGCCATCATCAATTTGCTCTGCCCCTCCGATATAAAATAATAAAAGAGGTTTGCTTCCAAATAAGAAGTTTGGATTAAAAAAAAACACTGAAAATCTCTGGCTAACAACAAAGCCACTGCTGTGCATCCATTGGAGAGCAAGGAAATCAATAAGACAATATATTAAGCACACTTCAGTGCTGATTAATCTCTGTCTAATTGTGGTCCCACTGGATTTCCTATCATATTTGGGATCGATGACGAGAGATGCCATTTAAAGAAGAGGTTTCACTGGGACAAACAAAGGTGGTAGGACATACTACTCTTAAAATGCAAACCCTCTCAAGGATAGTTGGTACCCAGTATCCTGTGGTTTGACAAGTTCCATTGTAATTGCTGCATAGTTGATTGAATGGGACAATTGGTAATACAGGTCCACAATCTGAAATTCTGAAATCCAAAAAGCTCCGAAAACCGAAGTTTTTTTCGCCTCCAGCTGACGTCACTCAGGTGTGACGTGGCAGCACTAGCAGAGGCCGCCACACGTCAGTTGTGGCCCAACACTCGTACTGGTTACACGTGCATTTGCTGTTTGCTGATATTTTGTGTTCACTGTTGACTTTGTGTTTAATTTCACTGTGAAAATATCAAAAAGAGCTGCAGATACCCCTATGGGTAACAATGAGAAAAAGAGAAGGAAGCATCTATCATTATCAGTAACGCAGAAAGTGGAGTTATTGCAGAAGCTTGATCGTGGTGTGTCTGTGTGGCATCTTACTGAAGAATATGGTGTCAGAACTACCACTGTATATGATTTAAAGAAACAGAAAGACAAGTTACTAATGTTTTATAGTGACAGGGACGTTCTACATTTATTCCAGTAAGTCATTTACCATGTGTTTGATTCAGTTCATTTGAAGCTGTATATTTTTATGTTTTATTGAATGTTTTTGTTGGAAATAAAAAAAAATTCTTGTCATGATTCCCTAACTAATACAGTGTAACAGCTATTTACATAGCATTTACATTGTATTCGGTATTATAAGTAATCTAGAGATGATTTAAAGTATACGGGAGGATGTGCGTAGGTTTGGAGCTCCACCGGGTCCTAAAGTCCACCTGCACTGAGACAAGTTAAATAAGGGACTTGAACATACATGTTTTTGGTATCCAGGGATGGGGGGGGGGGGGGGGGGGTCTGAAATATGAAAAATTCTGAATTTGGAAATGCAACTGGCCCCAAGGATTTCGGATAAGGGATTGTGGACCTGTAATTATATCAGTTCTTCAGGTAGGAGGAAGAAAACTCCAGGAGAGAAATACCAGGCATGCTGGGCTGTCTGTTATCTGTTCTGTACTTTCCCAATGGGATCCACAAATCCACAGTTGTAGACTGAAATAATATAACCTTGATTGAAAAACAAGTGGAGGGTTATATATATCAAGAAAATTGCAGATGCTTGAAATCCAAAATAACACAGAAAATATTGAAAATTCAGGAGCTTGAAGACTTGTACAGGCAGATTTAGGAACAGCTTCTTTCCAACTGAGATAAGACTGCTGAACGGATCCTGACCCGGATCTGGGCCGTACCTCCCAAATATCCGGACCTGTCTCTCGGGGGTTTTTTTGCACTACCTTACTTTCCCTTTTCTATTTTCTATTTATGATTTAGAATTTAAATTTTTTATTATATTTACTATGGATTTGTACTCCAGGGAGTGCAAAGCGCAGAATCAAATATCGCTGTGATGATTGTACGCTCTAGTATCAATTGTTTAGCGACAATAAAGTAATAAAGTAATAAAGTAAAATTCTTAGCAGGCCTCACCTTAACTACATTTTTACAGGAGCACCATTGAGATCTACCAGACAAGTTAAATCTCTGTCTGGTATGGGATCAGCAAAGCGTCGGACTGGAAGTCTGTACAAAGGGCTGTGAGAATGGCTGAGAGAATCATAGGGGTCTCCCTTACCGTCCATTGAGGAAATTTATCAGCAGCATTGCTTACGCAGAGTCCTTGGCATTATTAAGGATCCCACCCATCCATCCAGCAACCTCTTTGACTTTCTAACATCAGGCAGGAGACTCCAATGCAGGAACAGTCATGATGGGGAACAGTTTCTTTCCTCAGGCCATTAGGCTTCTGAACTTCCTGTCACATTGCGTTCAGAGTGTCACTGTACCTTACAGTATTTAATTTATGTACTTCTGGTTGTTTACTTATGTGTAATCCATCTATAGATTTCATCCTTAGTTTCATAAATTATTATGTGTTTTGTATACTATAGAGCTTTACACCCTAGTTCGGAGAAACATCTCGTTTGATGGTATACATGTATATAATTAAATTACAATAAACTTCACTTGACTTGTGATATGTGGGAAGAGAAACAGACTTAATGTTCCAGATTGAAGACCCTTCATCAGCGGAGGCTGTTCTCATCAAAAGTGCTATGACAAAAGCTCCTAAAAGTGTTTGAGATTTTGTGAAAATCTGAGTACCTATCACATACATTGTCATACTGAATACTGTGTATGATATCAGAGTACCTATCATATTTAGAACATTACAGAAGCACCCTGGCCCTATTATATCATGGGTTAGGTGGTGGGGCATGTGAACGACATGTTTGGAGGTCAGTTTTGTTAGATTAACCATATACAGCAGGATTTCACTTTTTGTTACTTCAGACAATGCTATTACCATTTGCCTTCTTGAGATTTGAATGGACAGGGAAGCAGGTGAACAGTTGTGCCATTGTAAGAAAGCTTATCTGCAGCTCCATGCAGTAAAAGTCAGCAAAAGGTTGAAATTTGGCAGTTCTTCTTGTAGGGCAGAAACAGGCCCTTCGGCCCATCTGGTTCATGCCGAAACTATTTACATTGCCTACTCCCATCGACTTGCACGGGGACCATAGCTCTCCATACCCCTACTATCCATGTACCTATCCAAATTTCTCTTAAATGTTGAAGTCGAGCTTGCATGCACCATTTGTGCTGGCCGCTCATTCCACACTCTCATGACCCTCTAAGTGAAGAAGTTTCCCCTCATGTTCCCCTTAAACTTCTCACCCCTCACCCTTAACTCATGACCTCTAGTTGTAGTTTCACCCAACCTCAGTGGAAAAAGCCTGCTTGCGTTTAACTTATCTATACCCCTCATAATTTTGTATACCTCTATCAAATCTCCTTTCAATCTTCTACATTCTAAAGAATACAGTTCTAACATATTCAATCTTTCCATATAACTCATGTCGTCCAGACCCGACAACATCCTTGTAAATTTTCTCTGTACTCATTAAACCTTAATGGCACCTTTCCTGGAAGGAGGTGACAAAAACTGCACACAATACTCCAAAGTAGGCCCCATCAACGTCATATACAACTTCAACATAATACCCCATCTCCTGTACGCAGTACATTGATTTATGAAGGCCAAAGTGCCAAAAGCTTTCTTTATGACCCTATCTAGCTGTGACGCCACTGTCAACAAATCATGGAATTGTATTCCCAGATCTCTTTGTTCTACCACACTCCTCAGTGCCCTACTGTTCACTGTGTAAGACCTACCCAGGTTGGTCCTAATGAAGTTTAAAACCTTACACTTGGCTGCTATTAAATTTCATCTGCCATTTTTCAGCCCATTTTCCAACTGATGCAGATCTCTCTGCAAGCCATGACAGCATACCTCACTTTCCACTACACCCGCAATCTTGGTGTCATCTGCAAATTTCCTGATTCAGTTTACTACATTATCATCCGGATTATTGATATTGATGACAAACAGGAAAGGACACAGCACTGATCCCTGCAGCACTCCACTAGTCACAGTCCTCCAGTCGGAGAGGCAACCCTCTACCACAAAACCAATGTCTAATCTAACTTACTACCTCATCCTGAGTGGCGAGTGACTGAACCTTCCTGACCAGCCTCCTATGCAGGATCCTGTCAAATGCCTTGATAAAGTCCATGCAGACAACATCCACTGCCTTGCCTTCATCCAGTTTCCTGGTAACTTCCTTGAAAAACTCTGTTAGTGGTTAGATATGACCTATCATGCATGAAGCCATGCTGACTGTCCTTAATCAGTCCACGTATATCCAAATACTTACATATTTGGTCCTTTAGAATACAGTACCTTCCCATAACTTTCCCACAACTGATGTCAGACTCACTGGCCCATAGTTTCCTGGTTAATGTTTAGAGCCTTTTTTTAAACAGTGGAACAGCATTGACTATCCTCCAATCCTCTGGTACCTCCCCTGATAACTGCAATTTTGCCCTATCAACGGTCTCTCCTCACTGCACATAGCCTCTGTTTGTAAACCAGCTGCCTCATCTTCAGCACTATTTTCTGCCTTTTCTACAATACTTCCTTCATTGAAATATACCCAGCTCAGGACACTAGTCGCAGCATGCTCAACCTTTTGATTTCTAAATTTGTCTGAGGCCTTACTGACGTCTGCCTCCACAACCTCTCCACTGACTATCCTGGCACTCTGGTACTGAAGCTTTAGTTTAAACCCCACCTTGCAGCATTGACAAACCTTCCTGCTAGGATATTAGTCCCCCTCCATTCAGGTAGAAACTGTTGTAAAGGGGGTTTCTTCTTTTTCTTTGTTACTGCGTATGTTAATCAAAATGGCTTCTTTGTTTTGTCAGAAGTAGGAATGCTTCTTTGTTGCGAGAGAGTGCTGGAAGCTTGTTTGGGTTAAAATTTACTGATAACGAGAATTGTATTCCTTTGTAAACCAATTGGGATTAATGTTGTTCTTTCTTCTGAGTCTGTAAGCTATTGTTGGCGGGCTTTTGGGGAGATCGGCGTGAGGGGGTGAGAGAGAAAGGACGCGGTGCTGTAAACTGGGCGAGGAACGGACCCCAAGCGGGGGTCCAAGGTCAGGAGGTACCCCGAGGAGAGGAGACGAAGATAGATGTGCTTGGTTGACCACTTCGGGTGGTCCTGAGCTGCGAGTCGAGGAGTTCGGAGGGGATCAAATGGTGGCCAGAAGACTTCAGTAATTGAGCTCCAACGGTTGTGCACGAAGTGGTTTGGACTTTGATAAGTTTGGCGCCTTTTCTTTATTTTCTTTTCCTTCATATATACTGTATCGTTATTAATCACCATTATTAATTACTTTGTTATAGTAATCTTCATAAATTGTAATCATTTAATCGCATATGGTGTCTTGTCTGTTTTTTTGGCGAGGCGGGGGCATCACACAGCATCCACACCAGCTGATTACCCAGTTTGGTGGGGCCGAAGGCTGCTCCCCCTAGACGAAAATGAGCTGAGCGAGCCTGAGATAACCCAGGGGGGTGCATTGAACTGTTGGAGCTCAATTACTGAAGTCTTCTGACCACCATTCGATCCCCTCCGAACTCCTCGACTCGCAGCTCAGGACCACCCGAAGTGGTCAACCAAGCACATCTATCTTCGTCTCCTCTCCTCGGGGTACCTCCTGGCCTCGGACCCCTGCTTGGGGTCCATTCCTCGCCCAGTTTACAGCACCGCGTCCTCTCTCTCCCACCCCCTCGCGCCGATCTCCCCAAAAGCCCGCCAACAATAGCTTACAGACTCAGAAGAAAGAAAAACATTAATGCCAATTGGTTTACAAAGGAATACAATTCTCGTTATCAGTAAATTTTAACCCAAACAAGCTTCCAGCACTCTCTTGCAACAAAGAAGCATTCCTACTTTTAACAAAACAAAGAAGCCATTTTGATTAACATACACAGTAACAAAGAAAAAGAAGAAACCCCCTTTACACTGTCCTTTCTGTACAGGACCTATCTTCCCTTGGAGAGGGCCCAATGATACAAAAATCTTCTGCCGTTCCACCTACACCAACTCCTTAGCCATGCATTAAACTTTATCATCTTCCTAGTTCTCACATCACCAGCACTTGACATGTGTAGCAATCCTGAGATCACAAACCTGGAGGTCCTTCCCTTTAACTTATCATTTAATTCCCTGTGCACAACTTCCTCACTCATCCTACCCATGTCATTGCTACATATATGGACCATGACTTCTGGTTGCTCCCCCGTTCACTTAAGAATACTGAGGACTCGATCTGAGATATCCTGGACCCTGGCACCATACCATCTAGGAAACTAGTACTCGCCCACAGAGCCTTCTGTCCATTCCGCTAACTAACAAATCCCCTATCACCACAGCGTGCCTCTTCTCCTCTCTTCCCTTCTGAGTCTCAGAGGCAAACTCAGTGCCAAACAGCCGACCACTGTGACTTTCCTGTGTTAGGTCATCCCCTCGACAGAATTCAAAGTAACATACTTTTGTTGAGGGGGATGGCCACAAGGGTACTCTGCACTAGCTAGTCCACCCTCTATGAAATCAAATCTCCGTCAATTCAAAACTAATTGTTGGAGAAGCACAGGTCAACATGATTTATCAATTATTTTCCCCTTTCAGATGCACTTGACCTGTTGAGTTCATTCAGCATTGTTTTTTTCCATAGACTCTAGCATCCGCAATTTTGTTTTTCAGTCTATTAAAATTAACTTTGCCAATTTAGAATAATTACACCTTGTCTATTTCAATGTTTTCCATAACCATGTTAAATCAAACTAAATTATGATTAGAACCAGAGGCACCAACACACTTATACTGTCATCAAGAATGCTTAATGTGACATCCCACGCCCACAGGGGTGTCAAACTCATTTTAGGTCACGGGCCGGATTGAGCAAAATGCAGCTTCATGCGGGCCGGATCAGTCGGACGCGTGCGAACGCAGCTTTTGCTGCCTCCGTTTTTTCAGCCTGCTCTCATGTGTCTCAGTCTCTGCTATAACTACAAAGTGTTTCACTTTACAAATTCCGTTTCTTATGAAGAAGACTGCCGAGCAAGACTGCCGAATAAACACTAAAAACCCTGAAAACCTGGTACCTGAATAAACTCAGCATTAGCCATATCATACGCCATAGGCGCTTCGATTACTGGGGCCAGCTTTAATAGTAATTAGATATTACCTCGCGGGCCAAAGATAATTCCACCACGGGCCGGATTTGGCCCGCGGGCCTGGAGTTTGACATATATGCTTTAGAAAGTCCAATCACCTGGCTGTGCTTCCACTCCCGGTGTACAGGCAGAGACTAAAGATTGCAGCAGCAGAGTGGAGGACCAAGAAGATATGGTCAAGGGAGGCAGAGGAGCACTCCCCAAGACTGCTTTAAGTTGGTGGACTGGACAATATTCAGGGATTCATCTTAAAATCTGAAAGAATTAACCACAGTTGTCATTGACTTCAAGATCTGTGTGGATGAGAACACACTGGACATAACCAAACCAGAAGCCATGGATGAACCAGGAGAATTAAAGTCTGCTGAGGGCTAGATCTGTCGCATTCCAGACTGGTGATCCACACCTATTCAGCAAGTTCAGATATGACCTACGTAAGGGTATTTTAAGATTGAAGAGACAATTCCGACTGAAGCTAGAGACAGAATCGGGTGCATATTTGCTCTGGCAGGGTTTGCAAGCTATTACTTCCTACAAGGTGAAACCTAGCATCATGAATGGCTGTGATGATTCACTCCCAGTTAAGCTCAATACCTTTTATGCACAGTTTGAAAGGCAGAGCTGTATATAATAGAACTACTATAGACATCCACAGCATACTAAATTTTAAATTGTCCCACTCAGATCTAAAGATTTAGTTGCTGTGGAGGCTTTCTTACTCTTGTGCAATAATATATTTCCTGACAAGGAGAATCACTTGGTGTGGCAGGTGAGGCTTGTAGCTGTAAAACATTCGCAGTTTCTGGGGCCTGCTCCATGGTGGTAGGAGTTGACTCTGGGAGTGCAGGAAGTTATTCTGACACCTCTGGACAGCTTTCTTCTCTAACAATTGACTCTTCGCTCCTCAACTGAACAATGTGTCATCCGCAGATGACATGAGACACAATCTCGACTGTGTTGGGACCAGGACTGATACTGAACGCTCACCGGGACTCCTTGTTTGAGGAGTCCTCAATTTGTCTCAGCTGTTTGTTCTACATATTCCTTCTGAGAATGGGGTTGAGGAGATGCAAGCATGAATGCAAGAGATGACCCAGGAACATCGTGGCTGGTAAGTCGTCGGTTGTGGAGTGCGCTGCATTGCGATATGCAAGGAATAAATTGGTGAGATTCTGATTCAGTGCCAGTGTAGTGTGTTCTGTTGATGTTACTCGCAGTGCAGTCTTTAGATTCTGAGCAAACCTTTCCACCAAGCCACCTGTAGCTGGGTGGTACGGTGCAGATGTAATATATCTTATTCCATTCATTTTCAGGAATGACTGAAACTATCTCACAACAAACCTTGGCCCATTGTCACTAAGTGTCCTGTAACACCAGTGCTTGCAAAGAAGCTTCTCAACACAGCAACTGTGTGTGAGGCTGTAGTGGGGGCTATCAGGAACACTTCTGGCCACTTTGTAGCTGCATCCACTACTAACAAGAAATATGTACACATGAATGGTCTGACAAAATCCACATGAATCCTCTGCCAGAGCAGTGCAGGCCATTCCCAGGGATGGAGAGGCGCTGCTCTTGGCATCCTCTGGATGTGTTGGCATCCTAAACAGTGCTTTGCAAACCGTTTGATCTGCTGATCTATCCCAGGTCACCAGACAAAGCTTCAAGCCAGCTCTTTCAATTTGGCCATGCCTAGATGAGAGCCATGTAGCTCCTTTAGCACTTTAGCTCTCAGCTTAGACGGTATAACATCTCTCAATCCCCATATAAAGCAATTGGTATCAAGGGCAAATTCATTGCGACAGTGGTAAAAATGGGGGAACTGAAGTTTCTGCTGCACATTCCAGTCATTTTGTACGGCCATGTAGACCCAAGACAGTATGGAGTCTTTTCTGGTTTCCCTTTGGTTCATCTCTGCCGCAATAAGGAAACTTCACATTTGCAAAAGGGAGAATACATCCAGAGGAATGTCCTCTTCTGTAAATATTTTGGGTATTTTCTATTCCAAGGAAAAATGGGACAATCCATCAGCATTTCCATGATTAGCCATCCTTGTGAATTCAATCCTGTTATTGTATCCTTCAAGAAAAAAAGCCCATCTCTTCAGTCATGCTGTTACTGTTAGTGGGCTACCCTTCTGTGGATTGAAAATGGACACTAGTGGTTGATGAGGGTAAACTGTCTGCCATACGAGTACTGGTTGAAACATTTTACACCCCAAACCAGACTCGAGGCCTCTCTGTCAATCTGTGCATAATTTTTCCCAGCAGCAGCAAGGGAACTTGATGCTAAGGCATTCAATTGCATCAGTCATAACATGTGACATGAGTGTACCTGTACCATAAGGTGAGGCATCACATGCAAACTTCACTGGACAATGTGAATCATAAGGTGTGAATCTGCCAACACCATTTCCTTTGGCTTTTTCAAAGCCACCTCACACTGCTCTGTCAATTGCCATTTCTTCCCAGTCTGGAGTAATGAGTTCAAGGGGTGGAGCACAGTAGCCAGGTTTGGCAGGAACATGTTATATAGTAATTGACAGATCTTAAGAATTACCACAACTGTGACATGACCTTTGGTCCTGGGGCATCTACCACTGCTTGAATTTTCTCAGCACACTTGTGTCATGCTTTTGCATCAATGGTGTGATACTCGGTTTAAATAATTCATTCTTGTTTCGTACTCTAAGCCCATAATCTTCTAAGCTTTTTAACACTGTTTTGAGATTTTGGAGATGTTCTTTGTCGTCCTCACCAGTAACAATGATGTCATCCAGGTAATACTGAGTGGCTGGACAGTCTTTTAGCACCTGGTCCATAACTTTCTGCCAGAGTGCATGTACAGATGCTGCACCAAAAAAATGAGCCTATTATAGTATAAAACCCTTTGTGAGTATTTATGGTGAGAAGCACTTTGGACTCTTCTTCCATCTCCATCTGTATGTAGGCCTCAGCTAAGTCCACTTTGCTGAAGTGCTTTCCTGCAGAAAGGTTTGCAGAGATATCCTCTATCTAGGGCAGAGGGTATTGATCTGTTCAGTACTGGGTTGATGGTTACGTTGACATCACCACAGATCCTGACAAACCCATTCTTCTTGGTTACTGGAACCATGGGGTGGGTGGACTGAATCCTGGAAAGAATTCCTTCAGCCTCCATGCGATCCAGCTCACTGGCTAATTTATCACAGGTGGTATAAGGAAAGAGATGGGCTTTGTAAAACTTGGTTGTAGCATTTTCATTAAACACTATCTTACCCGTGATATGTTCGACTTTTCCAATGCCATCCTTGAACACTACTGTGGCATCAACAGTACTTTTCTTAACTTGCTTTCAGTTGACTCTGTTGCAGGGGATGTGGCGTGGAAATGGTCTCCGATTAAGTTGTATTTGTCTCAGTCAATCATGACTGCACAATATTAGCCCTCCTGTTTTTACCACACACAAGCCTTAATCTAGTTTATTGGTTGTTGTATTTCATTGTTACTAATGTTATTCCCACATGAGTTATCTTCCCTTCAATGTAAGTTCTTGGTTGTGTGACCCCCAGGCTCAGCGAGCCCTTGTTTGTCTAGGGGAAAACAGCCTCTGGCCCTGCCAAACTGAGAAATCACGTTTGTGGATGTTGTGTAATATACCGTCCAGTTACAAACCCACAACACAAAATATCAGACAGTACACCATACGCAATTAAATGATTGAACTTTATGAATCTTAATCTGAATATAGGGTTAGTAATGAAAATAAAAAAAGGGCCCAATTCAAGGAAAAGTCAAAAGTGCACATTGGAGCTCACTCATTCGCCATTCTTCCACCATTGATCTCCTCCGAGCGTTGCCCACCCAGTCCACTCTGTCCATTGGTCCACCAGCTCTCTCCAAACGTGTCTTCCCTCTTCATCTCCCCTCGACCAAAGACCACGAAAAATATCCTTCCAGGTTCACAAGACAGAGCAACAAACTCTGACTGGCTAACATGCATACCACAGTCCTGTTGTCTTCAGCCATAACCCAAACATTGGTGCTACAGAGAAACCGTTACCTCAGCAGTGAACATTACAGAGAAGCAAACACGAGGAAAACACGAGGAGCATTACAGAGAAGCCATTGCATTAGCAGTGAATCCTTACAATGCGTTACCGTTGGATATCTGCAGGCTTCAGTTAAGTAAAATTGAAATGCTGTTCAGACTCATTTTGTGGAATAACTGGAACAGCCGAGCCAGTGTCCTATTCCATTTTAGTTAATTTGCTGTTCACTTGTGGTGTAAGTCATATTGTTTGCCTCTTGTTAGCTTTTACATTGAAAATCTCAGGGCACGGGGTCCTGTGTCATTCTCATCATTATACGATTGTTCATCAACATCATGTAGATTACTGCTCGTCTGTTTTCTGCCATTTTTTGTTAACTCAGCCGTCTCTGTCCCATACGGAAGAAGTAAGTGCTGCACTGTTTATTAGTCGCCTGTGCTCACTGTGTTTTTTTTAACTTGAACATCTCACTACACTTCAACAGTCAGGTTGTCAAATTTGTTAGTTTAAAACTTCCTCATTGCTACCGGTATGCTTGGTAACTCCAAAACACGAAACTAATTGAAAGCAAAAACACAGGACTGGGAGTGCGTGTCGGCATTGGAGTCGACATATGCTGCTTAACAGAATGTTAATCGTAAAGCAAGCAAAGATCTATCACGACAAACTGAAATTTGAAGATAATTGTGAATATTCAGCAGGCTGATTGCAGAAATTTAAGAAAAGGCTTGGCATTAAATTTTTAATTATCTGCTGATGACCATAAGATATATGAGTAGAATTAGGCCATTTGGCCCATTGAGTCTGCTCGGCCATTTAATTATGGCTGATTCAATTTTCCTCTCAGCCCCAATCTCCTGCCTTCTCCTCTTATGTCTTCATGCCCTGACCAGTCAAGAATCCATCAACCTCTGCAGACTTGACCTCCACAGCTGCCTGTGGCAAAGAATTCCACAGATTCCCCCACCCTCTGGCTAAAGAAATTCCTCCTCATCTCTGTTATAAAAGGATGCCCCTCTATTCTGAGGCTGTATCCTCTGGTCTTAGACTCTCCCACCAGAGGAAACATCATCTCCTCATCCACTCTATCAAGTCCTTTCACCATTCAATAGGTTTCAGTGAGGTCACCCCTCATTCTTCTGAATTCTAGTCAAGACAGGTCCAGAGCCATTAGATGCTCTTCATATGACAAGCCATTCAATCCTGGAATCATTTGCATGAACATCCTTTAGGCCCTCTCCAGTTTCAGCATATCCTTTCTAAGATAAGCGGCCCAAACTGCTCTGAGAACTCCAAGTGAGGTCTCACTAGTGCTTTATAAAGTTTCTACATTACATTGTTGTTTTTATATTCTAGTCCTCGTGAAATAAATGCTAACATTGCATTCGGCTTTCTCACCTCAGGCTCAACCTGCAAATTTACCTTTAGGGAATCCTGCACAGGGACTCCCAAGTCCCTTTGCGTCTCAGCTTTTTGTATTTTCTCTTTTTGTATTTTTTAGAAAATAATCATCCTTTCATTTCTTCTACCAAAGTGCATGACCATATGCTTCCCAACACTGTATTTCTTTGCCCATTCTTCTAGTCTGTCTAAATCCAAATCATTGACATTTAATGTACAAAGAATCAGTCCCAACACAGACCCCTGTGGAACACCATTAGTCACCGGTAGCCCGTCAAAAAAGGCTCCCTTTATTCCCACTCTTTGTCTCCTGCCAATCAGCCACTGCTTTATCCATGCTAGAATCTTTCCTGTACAAATATCTAGCACCAGAACAAAGCCGCTGCACCCTCTCTAACCAGCTTTCTGTACTTTTGATACAATGTGTACACTTCAATGTTAAGCTCCCTGCTATGATTTCTTTCACAGTGAAGAAATTTACCTGCATCCAATGTTCCTTGTTCTGGGACTCTGACTCAGTTTGTGAACTCCTCAGCTAAAGGAAACATTCCTTTCCTGCATCTTTCTTTTCAGGCATATCCAAATTTTGTAACTTTCATGAAGATTTCCTCTTATTTTTTTCCTAAACCCTAGCTAATCCTGGCCTAGCCTTCTCTATCACTCTGCATTTGTAAAACCCACTGTCTTGGAATCTTTGTCGCATTTCCTCATGGGCAAATGCATTGTTTTTAAGGTAAAAAAAACTCTACACAATACTGCAAGGGCAGTCTCACTAGGACATTAATTAAGTTGCTGTAAAATATCCTTATTGCTCTTTTCAAATCCTCTTGCACAAAAGACAAGCATACCATTTGCTTGGCGAATTCTAGTTATTTGTGTAGATGTACATATAGGTAACCTTGAACTTCAGCACTGCCCAAATTGATGTCAGACTCAGGGTTTACTCTGCCATGTTCTTACCCACTTACTTAGTCTGTCTACACTTCCCTAAAGTCTCTTGATATCTTTCTCTCCTTACAATACTTCCTAATTCTCTCCTTATAATTCTGGCCAACAGAGGAGATTAAAAGGCAGGAGTGGGTCACAGCTGCGTAATAAACCAGTGGCCAATCAGCTTTCGGGATTGATTAGTAAGAGCAAATTAAAGGAAGGCAGGGGCAAGCACAGCAACCCTCGTCTGGGAGGGCATAGTCAGAATGGCGATCTGAAGGCGTTAGCTCTTCAGGGCTTCAGTGAAGAGAGGCTTCAGTCAGAGAAAGCGAAGAAAGCAAAGCTCAAGTTTTCTTTTTCCTTCTCCTCTTTATATCTGCTCAGCTAGGATAGTGAAATGCACCTCTTGCAGGATGTGAGACAGACCTCCAGGGTCCCTGACAACTACAACTGCAAGAAGTGCACCCAGGTGCAACTTCTAACAATCCACGTTAAGGAGTTGGTGCTGGAACTGGATGAACTTCGGATCATTCGGGAGGCTGAAGGGGTGATAGATAGTATATATAGAGAGGTAGTCACACCCAAGGTGCAGGCTACAGGGAACGGTGACAGTCAGGAAGGGGAAAGGGATTAGGGAGCCAGTATAGAGTACCCCTGTGGCATCACTTTGGATACTGTCAGTGGGGATGTCCTTACAGAGGAAAGTCTCAGTGGCTGGGTCTCTGGCACTTGACTCTGGCTCTGTGACTAAGAAGGGAAGGGGGAGAAGAGGCAAGCTGAGGTGATAGGGATTTGTTAGTTACAGGAAATGGATAGGAGGTTCTGTGGGCGATAATGAGATTCCCAGATGGAATGTTGCCTCCCAGGTGCCAGGGTCCGGGATATCTCAGATCAAGTCTTCATCACTCTTAGGTGGGAAGGTGAACAGCCAGAAGACATGGTCCACGTAGGTACTAATAACATGGGTAGGATAACTGACGAGGTTCTGCATAGGGAGTTCAGGAAATTAGATGCTAAGTTAAAGGGCAGGACCTCCAGGGTTGTGATCTCAGGGCTGATACCCGTGCCATGTGCTAGTGAGGCCAGAAATAGGAAGATTATACAGTTTAATACATGGTTTAGGAGCTGGTGTAGGAAGAAGTGCATGAGATTTTTGTATCATTGGGCTTTCTTCCAGGGAAGGTTGAACCTGTACAAAAGGGACGGTTTGCACCTGAACTGGAGTGGGAAGATTTGTTGACGCTGCTCGGTGGGGTTCAAACTAGAATTGTAGGGGGATGGGAACCAGAGTGCCGAACAGTTAGTGGAGAGGCTGTGGAGGCAGATGTTGGTAAGGCCTCAGACAAAGTTAAGAATCAAAAGGTGGAGCATGCCTGCAGTTAGGAAAGAACCACTCTAATGAATTTTAAAGTTAAATATTCTTGGCTTTGCAATATTTTGGGTGTTGGACCATCTGTTTATTACAACAAATAAAACTTAATCCAAGTTCCAGGCACAAATCTAGAAATCATTGGCTGAGTGACATTGGGAAGATTGCGGCTTAGCAAATGCGCAATCCCCTTTGTATGGCATTAAGTCAGTGCCGTGGGTCAACCTAGTAAAGTTTCCCTGTCCAATAGCAGCTGAAAATAACAATGTTAGTTTTAGAATAACGTTTCCTAATGAAATGTGGCATTATATAAGATAGCATATGTGATCTTTTTAGCCAGTCTTAAAGGAAAATACCATTCTCAATGACCATTTTATTAGGCATCCCCTTTACCTAATAATGTGGCCACAGAGTTTACGTTCATCCTCTGCCATAGTTCATCCACTTTTAGGTTCAATGTGCTGTGCATTCAGAATTGTTTTTCTGAACATCACAGTTGTAACACATGGTTATTTGAGTTACTTTTGCCTTCCTGTCAGCTTGAACCAGTCTGGCCATTCTCCTTTGACTGCTCCCATTAACAAGGAGTTCTGTGTAAACTAGAGACGTTATGTGAAAATCCCAGGAGATCAACAGTTTCTGAGAAACTCGAACCACCCTGTCTGGCACCAACAATCATTCTACTGTCAAAGTCATTTAGATCACATTTCTTCCCTATTCTAATGTTTCGTATAACAACAACTGAACATCTTGACCATGTCTGCATGCTTTTATGCAATGAGTTGCTGCCACATGCTATAATTGACTGAAGAGGAGATGTATAGGTATACCTAATAAAATGGCCACAGAGTGTACAAGCACTACTGTCCAGCTATTGCAGACTATTGCCATTGATGAATTAACTCTTCCAGTAATTGGTGGTTGGGTCATTGAGAGAGCTTATTCCAGTGGGTCAGGAGGATCTGAACGAGATAATGAAGAACAGCGCTCACAAGAGACACCTTCTTTGCTCAGGGACTCATTGAAATATATACACAATAATTTGCTTCTGTCATGGGTGTTTAATGAAGTTCTCTGTAACAGGAGTGCATTTCAGAAAGCATGTTTTTTGGCAAATATCCTGCCTTCTCCTCGCATTCAGTATCGAGTTTAGTGACCTTCATAATGCAGCAGAAATCAGCACACTGAGATGTGGCAGAGACTAGCAAGAGTGGCCCGAAGTAATTCTGAGGCTAAGAAGTTGAGAGTCAAGGTGCACATGAGATTATGTTTGAGTTTAAGGGTGATCACAGATCTCAGTGAAAGTAAACAACGAGAAGATAAAGACAAAATTCAAGCTAAATATTGGGAACATAGAGTCTTGTAACTCATACACATGCCAAGTAACTTATAATTTTGCAATTTTTTTTAAACTTTGAACTTTAGTATGAAGAGAACAATTTAGAGATGGTAACTACAGGAAAGAGAATGGAAATTGCCGGGTTTGCTTTGTGAGTCTCAGCAGGTTTAAATGTGCATATTAGTGAACAAAACAAAAGCAGAGTCTTAAAATGAGAGATCTTAAACCTCTGCAATTTTTTACTGTATTACTTAGCAAATAAATGTTGATTTTTTTAATTTCATGTAGAAATAATGCAAAATTCATCTGGAGGCACTTATAAGAGGAAGTATTCAATTAAAGATACACCACAATTCTCCTGTTTATTTTTCCAGTGATGTACTTTGGCCATTTTCATTTTCAACAAGTAACCTTGAAGTACACACTAAATGAACCACACCCATAAATCTAGACTAAATGTTTATTTGGCGTCTTCACCATAAGTACAATTATGAAGAAAGTACGGCAGCACCTCTACTTCCTGAGGAATTTGCGAAGATATGGCATGACATCTAAAACTTTGACGAACTTCTATAGGTGCGTAGCGGGAAGTATATTGACTGACTGCATCACCAACGCCCTTGAACGGAAAATCCTACAAAAAGTAGAGAAAACAACCTAGCCCATCACAGGTAAAGCCCTCCTCACCACTGAGCACATCTACATGAAGTGTTGTTGCAGGAAAGCAGCATCCATCACCAGAGACACCATCACCTCCACGCAGAACATGTTCTCTTCTCACTGCTGTCATCAAGAAGAAGGCTCAGGAGCCTCCGGACACCCACCATCAAGCTCTTGAACCAATGGGGATAACTTCACTTAACCTCACTTGCCCCATCATTGAAATGCTCCCACAACTTATGGACTCACTTTCAAGGATTCTTCATCTTAGGTTCTCTATATTTATTGCTTATTTGTTTATTATTATTATTTTTTCTTTTTGTATTTGCATAGTTTGTTGTGTTCTGCACACTAATTGAACATCCGAGCTGGTTGCTCTCTCATTGGTTCTGTTATGGTTATTATTCTATCGATTTATTGAGTACCTCCACAGGAAAATGAACCTCAGGGTTTTATATGGTGACGTATATGTACTTTGATAATATATTTACTTTAGAAACATAGAAAACCTACAGCACAATATAGGCCCTTCAGCCCACAAAGCTGTGCCAAACATGTCCTTACCTTAGAAATTACCTAGAGTTACCCATAGCCCTCTATTTTTCTGAGCTCCATGTATCTGTCCAGGAGTACCTTAAAAGATCCTATCATATCCACCTCCACCACCGTCATCAGCAGCCCATTCCATGCACTCACCACTCTCTGCGTAAAAAAAAACAACTTAACCTTGACATCTCCTCTGTACCTACTTCCAAGCACCTTAAAACTGTGCCCCCTTGTGCTAGCTATTCCATGTTGAATATGACCTGTCTACGACCACTCTTTGCCTTCTGTGGACAAGCCAGTTCTGGATCCACAAAGCAATGTGCTCTTGGATCCCATGTCTCCTTATTTTCTCAATAAGCCTTGCATGGGGTACTTTGTCAAATGCCTTGCTGAAATCCATATACACTACACTACTTTACTTTGAACTTTCCTGATATCCTTATAGTTCTGCTTCTTTACCAAACCAACTTAAATTTGATACTTAACTTCCCAAATCTGCATTAGAACTAGCTTGGAAACAATTACGTAATTGATTGGTTCACCCACCAGATTTCATTCTTCTTTTGATCCACCTCAGATTTTGTCACCAGCTTCAACAAATTATCTCTTGGTCCACAAAACTTTAATATAGTTCCTCCCACCTACTCCCATCTCCTGGTAAGTGAGTTAAGAACATAATGCACTGATTTCAATTGTAAGTGCATTAATTCTGATTAATACTTCATCGATATTTTTGACCCAACTGCTTTTGCTCAATTCTAAGAGCCAAGTATAATTTAATAAGGCACAAGAATATTTTAAATCTGTTGCTCTGTACATCAGTAAGAAGTTATCCAAACAATATATTCCCAAACGTTCAGTGTAACATCGTGCTGTACTGTTCTATATTCTATATACTCAATGAACAATGTGTCATGTCAAGCATTGTATCCCTGTAAGGCTTGTTTCTTGAGGGTGCCTTTAACTATTTTGACTGACTTCTCAGCTACTACATTTGAAGGATATGATGGATAGAATATGTTTGTTACCATTCCATTTCATAAAGTTGGCAAACAGAGTAGATCACTATTGAAAGTCACTATTGAAGCTGGTCCTGGACTAATTTCCACTTGGCATTATTTACTTATTATTATTTAATTATTTATGGTTTTATATTGCTATATTTCTACACTGTTCGTGGTCGGTGTGACTGTAACAAAACCCAATTTCCCTCAGGATCAACGAAGTATGTCTGTTTGTCTGTCTGTCTGTCATTGTAAAAAACAAATTCTTTAAGTAGCTCATAACAAGCACAAAAAGACCTCAACTTATCTATGAATAGTTGTGGTCCATTTGTTTCTCTTCAATCCACTGTCAATGATTATTGATCAGTAAGAAGAAGTTGTAATTCCCTTTATTACAAAAGTCTATATATACTTTCTAGTAGGCCATAACCATGAATGCAAGGGAGTTTTTGATGGCTTGTTCTTGTACCATTAGCAAATATTATATTTGTTACTGATGATTCAAGGTCACTGAACAGACAGGACCAGTAAACAAAGCTTTTTATAATTGGTTTCAGGGTCATGTGTTTTTATAACAAGGAAGAGCGGTAACTACTTTGACCCCATTTGACACATTTGCTCACATGACATCTCGCTCTAAGAATTATACTCTGGTCAAATTTTGTCAGTGTTTTGAACATCCGTAAATAGGCCATTTTCTGCATGAGTCTCTCCATATCTTTGATTTCAGACTCAATCACGGGACTGCTATCATCCTGTATTTAATGTGAAATGCATTTTACCTCCCAACATCATATTTCTTGTGCAGAAGCCATGATAGGATGTTCTTAGTGGCATCCTGTGTGGAACCATGCACTCAGTTTTGCAAAATTTGCAATGTTGATGTCACCAGGGAAGATGTTGGACAGCATGATAGCATAGTGATTAGCACAACATTTAACAGTATGAGTCAATTTCACGTCACTGCCTGTAAGGAGTTTGTACTTTCTCCCCATGACCAAGTGGGTTTCTTCCAGTGTCTGGTTTCCTCCCATAGTCCAAAGACATAACAGTTGGTTGGATTGTAAATTGTCCCATGATCAGGATAGGGTTAAATTGAGAGTTGCTGGACAGCACAGCTCAAAGGACTGGAAGGGCCAATTCTGTGCTAAACACAAATAAATAAATAAATATCACTGACTTGAGGCCACTAGTCCTTTATAACTCTAAACCTACCACTAGTAGATTTACACTCATAGAGCAATACGGCATGGATACATGTCCTTCAGCCCAATGAGTTCATGCCAACCATGGTGCCCACCCAGCTAGTCCCAATTTCCAGTATTTGGCTCATATCACCTGGCACCTCCCCTGCATGAACCTATTCAAGTGCTTCTTTAATTATCCTATTGTATTTGCCTCAACTACTTGGTCTGAGAGCTCATAATATACAGTATACTATACTCAGGTCCCTTTTAAATCTTGCCCCTCTCACCCTAAATCTATGCCTCCTGGTTTTGGTGTCCACCACTAAAGATTTATCTGGATAAAAACTGATTCAAAACAGTATTTTATGTTTTTCCTTTTCAATGTGTGCATAGTTGCATTCACACCAATGCAAGTGACTGTCTATTATATGGCCTAATACTCTACCAGCACCAACACATGCTGATTTTTGAGAGTGATTTTTTGGTTTTAACTCATTTATAGTAAACAATCAACTTTGGCCACCAGTCTTCAGGTCCAAGTATAAATTGTGGATTCAATTTGGAGTGCAGCTCCGAACAATGGGTTCCTAAAAGCCATGAATCCCAGCCCAGACAATGATGGTTAAAATTCATTTGGGTGTCTGTGGCATGGGTGCAAATTGGGAGGTGTGAAGTTTGTGTGTAGTTTCAAAGAAAACATTGTTGATCCATTGTAAATATGGAATTATCCTTTGACATTTAGCCCATAAGTATCGAGCTCCATGTTGGACCAGCCAGATTTTCTGACTGAAAGCATCTCCATATGATGCATGCTGTACCATGTTTTGTTTAATAAAGAAGCTGCTTTGTACCTACCAGTACTTTTCTCCAGTGACTTCATTCATTCAACAACACTGATGTCCACTCATGTGTGGTATTGCAATGCTGAAGGAGATCTTCACTTACAAATATTTTTGTCTATTTATCATATCCACTTTGTTAATTGGTTAAATGATTGGTTTGTTAGCAGCTTTGGGTTCTTCAGGCAACTGACATATTTGACTGTGCTAAACTGAATGGTTGTTGAGTGTGATGGCATTTACAACAAAGTCAATGGATAGAACTGTTAAAAATACAAGAGGTTCTGCAGATGCTGAAAATCTGGAGCAATGCACACAAATTTCTGGAGGAGCTCAGCTGGTTAGGCAACATCCATGGAGAGGAATAAGCAGTCGACATTACAGGCCAAGAAGTCCCGATGAAAGGTCTCTGCCTCAAACATCCGCTGTTTATTTTTCTTCATAGACTCTGCCTGATCTGCAAAGTTCCTACAGCATTTTGTGCTGATTGATCTGTATTTAGCAGTATGATCAGCATTGGTTTTGCAGCCTGCTGCTTTGCTATGGTTCTCTGACTATGGATCCAGTTGTACTGGTGCTTTGTCATGAAGGATGCTCTCTAGCTTTTGTGAATTCCATTTTGTTCAATGCATTGTCCAACAATATTATTGAAATTGCAAGTGTCATAAAACACAGAGAGTAGAAGCACCATGCTTAAAGATACACTACATCTTCAGTCTAAGGTGTGTGTGTGTATGTTGATGTCTGATAGATGTAAGAGTTGCAACTGAAGGCATTGTGTGTGACATGCAGTTCCTTTCATCCTCAACACGGGTGCTCCCCAGGGCTGTGTGCTGAGTCCTTTACTGTACCCTGCTCACACACGATTGCACGGCCAAATAGCTGAACAATCACATCATCAAGTTCACTGATGACTTGGTCAGTGGTGCGGCTCATCGCCAACAATGATGAGATGGTCTACAGAGAGGAGGAGGGAGAGCTCGAGGACTGCTGCCAGGCAGATAACCTCTTCCTAAAGTCAAAAAGACAAAGGAGATGGTGATTGATTTCAGGAAAACTCGCACCATTCACACCACCTTTACATCAGTGGGAACTGTGAGAAGTTTCAAACGCCTGGGAGTGCATATCACACACTTATCTCTCATAGTCCCAGAACACATCCTTTATAGTCAAGGAAGCCACCCAAGCCTCTACTTTCTGAGGAGGCTGAAGAGAGTTGGGCTTTGCACATCAATACTCACATCATTCTACAGAATGTGCAGTAGAGAGCTTCCTAACCAGCTACATTAGTGCTTGTTTTTGAGACTGCACTGCATCAGACAGGAAAGCTCTGTAACGGGTGGCCAAATTGTGCAACGCATCACTGGCACCGGCTTACCCACCATTAAGGACATATATACAGAAATGTGCCAGAAAAGGGCCAGTAACATCGTGAAGGATCCCACACACTCTGCTCAGGGACTGTTTGTCTCACTTCCATCAGGGAAGAGGCTACGTAGCATTCACACCAGGACCATAAGACTCAAAATCCGTTACCTTCTCCAAGTGGTAAGCCTGATCAAAACCTGCACCCGTTAACTCAAACACTATTATTTCCTGTCAGTCACCTTAAGTACGTACAACCTAGCATCATTTTATGGACATACATCAAATCTTCTGTATATAAACTATCTTATGTATTTATATTTATTGTAACACACACAAAATACTGGAGGAATTCAACAGGTTAGGCAGCATCTATGGTAATAAATAAACAGTTTAATTTTCTGGCCAAGACCCTTATTCAGGAATGGATTTTCAGCATCTGCAGAATCTTATGTATTTATATTCATTATTTTTTTCATGATTGCATTCTTTATCTTTTGTGTTTTTTGTGTTGCATCAAATCCAGAGTTACAATTATTTTGTTCTCCTTTATGCTTGTGCATAGGAAATGACATTAAACAATCTTGAATCTTGAGAACATACACCTTGATACGTCTTGTCAGGTCATGAATTTATTAAGCATTACTTTTGGCTTTAGGGGAATTCATTCCAGAAAGGAACTCCAGTTACCAGCTCTGACCACGTAATGAGTGATCTGGATAGTTCCTTGACACACCTGATGTGAAAATCACACTGTTTCACAAGGATATTGTGGTTATGATCTTTGAAAGTGGGGAACATATTGCAGGCACTGGTGTTGAAAAAAAGACAGGGAATCCTAACATTTTCAGCAGCGCTTATTTTAGTGGTGTATACCTTTTATGAGCTTGGGTATTTGTGCCAATTAATGCAAATAAACTGACTAATGCATTGATCTGTAATGGTTATTAGCAGAACCTAGAGTCTCCAAATGAGTGCTGGAGACTCCAAATGAACCTGGTTTTTTTTTCAAGTTATATATCAATGATCTAGATGGTGGATTTGGTGGTTTAGTGGTCAACTTTGCAGAAGGTACAAAGATAAGTGGAGGGGGAAACAGTGTTGAGGAAGCAGGAAGTCTGCAAAGAAATGAGACAGATTTGGAGAACAAAGAAGTGGCAGATGGAATACAATGTAGAAAATTGTAAGATAGGTGGAGGGGCAGGCCGTGCTGTGGAAGGGGGCAGTCTGCAGAATTGTAGAGATGTGTATCGTTATACACTTTGGTAGAAGGAACAAAGGTTTAGACTATTTCTGAAATGGGAGCAAATTCAGAAATCAGAGGTGCAACAGTACTTGTGAGTCCCAGTGCAGGATTCCCTTAAAGGTTTACTTGCAGGCTGAGTCATTAGTAAGGAAAGCAATCACAATGTTAGCATTCATTTCACAAGAACTCTAAATAGCCTGTTTATTTTCATGGGTATTATATTCCAAGATGCAGCAGTATAAATAGATTCGCAATAACTATGCTGTCCAAGATCAGTAATAAAAATCAGGAACTATCTGATGTCTTGGCAAAGGCTTCCGATTTACTCTCAATTAGGAAATTAGACTAACATTTGTTAGATTAGAGATCAAGTTTGTGTAAAATATAATTTGATATTTACAGATGCAACGTTATTCACATTCAAGGATGTTTTAGAGACAGAGTTGTTTGTTTTCCTATTAAAGAATATTCTTTTTCATATCTGAGAATGACAACCTGATATAGTTTTATTAGTGCATCTGGAAGTGAGTCAATCTCATAAAATAAACACCTTAATGAATATTTTTCCTCCTCATCTCAGTCACCTAATTTTAAATCACTGAGTTCTGAATTTATATCTGCAGTCTAGTAAGCATTTAGTAAAAGGCATATACAGTTCTTTGTAAAAGTGTTCAGCCGCCAATACTTTGTTCACATTATTGAATATTACATTTTGTTTGTGAATCACGTGCTCTTTTTTTCACAGTAGAGCCCAAAAAATAGGGAAAATTGTAAAGCACGAAAACCAGAAATTCAAAAACTGAAAAGTCCTTAAACTGTAACAGGTAATGGCGAGCACATAAAGAAGTTGAATTAACTGACTTGAGAATTGAATCCTATAGATCATTGGTCAAAGGAAAATTTAAATCTTGCTCCCAGGCAGTTTTAATTTTGTCAAGGGGGGCTCGCCTCAAAGTTGCTAACTTATCTCGAATAGTAGATATTAAACCTTTACACAATGGATTCATGCAAAGAAACAAGTCAACAACATTTTTATCAGGTACCTCAGGGAAGTTTGATATTAAAGGGTTTATAAGATGTCTAGTTTGGAGATATCTAAAGAAGTGAATGTTGGGTAAAGTCAGCAGTTCAAAAGTATTCACCCCCTCCTCCTCCCCCCTTTGCTCAGTGCTTAGTTGAACCACCTCTTACAGCTATTACAACCAGCTGCCTTTTTGGATAAGTCTCCTTGACCTTTGCACAAGGTGACTAAGCAAGATTTGCCCATTCCTCCTTGCAAAATTGCTCAAGCTAATGCCAGGTTAGTTGGGGAGTAGCAGTGGACAGCAATCTTGAGGTCTTGCCAGAGATGTTCGATCAGGTTAAGGCCAGGAATCTGACTGGGCCACTCAAGGATGTCAATTTTCTTCATTTCAAGCCACTCCATGATTTCTCTGGCAGTGTGCTTTGGGTCGTTGTTCTGCTGAAAGATGAACTTCCTCCCAGTTTAAGCTTTCTGGCAGAGGCTACCAGGTTTTTATCTAGGATCTCTCTGTAGTTAAAAACATTCATCTTCCCATCAATCCTGACCAGATTTCCAGTCCTTGCTGCTGAGAATCATCCCCATAGCATGATGCTACCTCCACCATACTTTACAGCAGGGATGGTGTTACTTGGCTGATACGCACTATTAGATTAACGCCACACGCACCACTTACTGTTGAGGCCAGAAAGTTCCACTTTAGTCTCATCTGACCACAAGACCTTCTTCCACATCTTTACAGTATCTTCTAAGTGATGTTTTGCAAAGTCTTTACTGGCAGGATTTTTTTTAAGCCAGGGCTTCTTCCTTGCCACTCTTTCATATATACCTTTTTTGTGCAAGGCCTTAGAGATTGTGGAGCCATGAACTTCATCTCTAGCTGCAGCCATCGACTTCTGCAGCTCATTCAGAGTGACTGTTGGTATCACAGTAGCCTGTCTTTGTAGTACCAATCTTGTTCAGCAACTAAGTTTAGAGGGGCGGCCAGACCTAGGCAGTGCGGCTGTGGTTTCATATTTCACAGGACAGTAAATTTTTTCAGAAGTGCTACTTCCTCAGATTTTTTTGTGGTTTTGATGGACCATTTGAAGCTGAACACAGTCATAATTTCAGACTGCTTGTAGCTCAAAGGTAGTTAGAGAAACTATAAATTAACTTTTATTGTATATAATGCATTTAATTACATAACAGTGTCTGAGGCTTCTTGCTTAAGTGTCCAACAATAATCAACCAGCATTTACGGATTTCTGTTGCCCTGAGACCATTTTTCCCTGACCGCAATGTTCTGGTGAAACCTTTCACTGTGCTTGTCAATGAAAGCACAAAGATTTGCAAGCAAGAAGTCTAAATGGGAATGTAGAAAATGAATCTTTAGTGACATGTTGCACTTCATGGTTTTGTATGTTTGAAGCATGTTGACAACCAGCTGCACGTAGTTTGGTGTTCTGTAGTTGGCAAGAAAGTTTTCAGCAATATCCTTGAATGTCTTCCATGTGATTTTTCTCTGGTCCCACTAGAAGTTCTTTGAATTGCCTGTCATTGATGACTCGTTTTATTTGTGGACCAATAAAAATGCCATCCTTAATCTTGGCATCAGTTATTTCGGGAAATGTGTCTTAAATATCGAGAATTTTCTTGGAATTCTTTTTGCGTGGTAACAGCAGATTCCATCTTGAACCCAGTAATTCTGTTCATAGGCTTTCTTAATAAGAGGAGACATGCTCTGTCTTTGAGGTTTACTTGCCACAAATATAACAGAAATTATCGTGGCTGTTGCAACATTGGCCAGACATTTTGTTATCACAAGTACTCCTGAAAATACAATTACAGTATTTTATTGTAATGAGTGCACACAATATGTGACACACGTAGAGAATGTGCATCAACACGATCACAAGCTGATATACATGTAAATGCAATGCAGAGAACGGTGTGTGTGTGATGCTTTTCTGCAACCTATCCTGCCATGCAGCATTCGCTCTGCCTAAGCAACGCCAGGCGTATCTGGACAAGATAGAAAACTGTTCAGCTTACATTGTGGGCAACATTGTAATTGCTTTGAATTATGAATTGAAAAAACAAATATAGACAATTTCAAATAAATGGTGTGTGATATGGAAATCTTGTGGTGACTTTCATGATCAGCAGCCCAAAATCCATAAGATATAACCAAAGGTATTCAGGAAGCAAAATCTTTGTTTTTCAGTGCTTTTTATTAAGAACTGCATTGAGTTCTGAGGTACTGTTGGTTCAGTGGCTTTGAGATGATCTTGTACCCTTCTCCAGATTTGTGCATCTCTATGATCATTGCCCAGACTTGCCGTGAATGCTCTTTTGTCTTCATTTTGATTTAGTCTGTCAGAAACCTGCCATACTGCTGGACCTTACAGAAAGAGGGGGTACTTATTCAGGTGAACCTCTGATTTTCTACATCAATAAATTGGGTGAGTTCGTATGGTAATGTACAAGATTGCACCTGAGGAAAGTTAGTGTAGTAATTACAAAGGGTAGTAATTTCAGCCTCACAATTTTGGTTTTTAATTTTTAGTAAATTGTTGATGGGTTTAGGAATGTTTCTTTTGATCTGACACAATGCACTATGTTTTGAAGATTGCTCAACAAAAACTACTTCAATATATTTTAAATTTTGAAAATGAGACGGTAAAATGTGAAAGTAGTTGTGGGGACTGAATACTTTTTCAAAGCACTGTACTTCTGTTGTACCGTTGTGCTTTGCACTCTGTGGTCCCCTAGGATATAAAATGTTTCTAATATTTTTGTGGTTTTGTCAAAGAAAAAGTTGCTTTTAGAGATTTGGATCCCTAAATCTCTTCATTATTCACATTCTTCTGTACGTGTGGTTTATATTTATATTTATATTTATTGTTTTTCATCCAAAATATACTGCCTCTATGGCTTTAAATTGTATAGGCTACTTATTTATTATCTTCCTTGTATCTTTTAGTATCCTCTGTGATTTTTGTCAAGATTGTATTTCTATCACGAATAGGATCAATCAAAATACAAGCCAGCACTGACATCAAGATGCACCTCTTTATGTATCAGATTGTGCAAAGCTAATAGAGACTTATCCATAAAGACTGCTGGCTGTGATAACTGTGAAAGGTGGTTCAACTAAGTACAGTACTGAGAAAAGGGGGATGAATACGTTTGACCTGCTGACATTTTAGTTTTTTGAATTTTTAGTTTTTCATGCTTTACTATTTTCCATGTTTTTTTGGGCCCTGCTGTGAAAAAAAACATGTGATTCACAAATAAAAATTTTCAGTTAAATTAATCAAAATCCCCGGTCGTAAAATTCATTTATGTGAACAAAGTGTTTGGGGCTGAATACTTTTACAACACACTGAATGCTGTATTAAACATACAATTTTAGCATTAAAAATATATGAAGGTCATGAAACCAAGAAAAAAAACTAAAGCAGCAACCAGAAGCTTGGTGAAGGTGGATTTTAAAGTGCAGCTCAAAATAGATTGATGTCTGTGGGAGATGATACTGTAACTCAGTGGACCTTGGAGATTCTGTATTCAGACTTTCTTCAAGGAAAGAGATATATCTGATTGTAATTGGATATGCTAGTTCCAGATGCAAACTCCAAAATGAGTACAGGAAGCAGAATTGATCATTATACTGTACACACTACACACTAATTCTACCAATCAGGATTGTCTATGGAGCATCTTTCTCAAATTTTGCCTCCTCAAAGAATTTGTCTACAGTTTACATCTGCATCATTTTGGCAGCCAAACCATGATCTTAATTAATCCATAACAGACTCAGTCCAGGGCAGATTAATGTCAGCTAATCAGGGACGTCATTATGCTTACAATTTTCCTCAATTTTTTCTTCCCCAAGTGCTATACCACACCTAATGAAACTCCCTGTCGGAGTAGAGGCAACTGCAGAAGCTGAAGAGAGAAACATTTCAATCTGCATCACCCTTCTCTATTTAAATTGTGGAAGAGACTTCAATTACATACTGCCACAGTTCTTTCCAAAATGCTTCAAAACATAAGTAGTCACTAGTTATCTCCAATGGAATTCACTTACCTTCTACTAAATCTCTCTTTTCCCTTTCCTGCTAAACTCCAGCCTCTGCTCTTTCACACTCTCCATGTTTTATTGTGATAAATCCCTCTCTGCCTGAGGCTTCTGTTGGTCAGAGTTGACCATGGATATTGCTTCCTACCTATCTAGATATGCAAGCCTGGGTAGTACGATATGGAGAGCAAGCTGTTGCCCATGTAGCAGGCTCCCCCTCTCCATGCATCTGATGAACCCAAAGGAATGGCAGAGACCGATATAGTTTGGTACCAACAGTGTCACAGGAGTTACCAGGCAACATTGAACTCAATGTAGGACTGCTGTAGGGACTCCAACTTGGGATTTTTCCCTTGGGGTTTACTCCTGAAGATTTCCCCATGAGTGTGTATAGCTGTAAGGCAGCCTAAGTTTGAGATCAGAGTTTTCCTTCTCCTAAATCAGCTTCCAACCATGAATGATGAGCCCCATATGTCTGAAGCGACTGGTTTTAAGGTGCCCGTAACCCACCTTTGCCCCTCCTCCTGTCACTAAAAACTGTTATGCCTTGCTTAGTAGCTAAGCCACACGTGAAGGCCAGGAGCTGGACTTGGTTGTCAGAGGCTATTTGAGGTGCACACCTTTAGGAGCATTTAATAGGTAGTAGGAGTTTGTCCCCACTACCGCCCCCCACTATAACAACCTTAAGGAAATCCCTCTGTCAAGATCATCCATTATCCCCAAAGGATGGCGCCGAGAGCTGAATACATTACTCCAGCTGAAATGGAACCAGTGATTTGTAAAGATTTGACTCGAGGTTCTGCAGATACTGGAAATCTTAGAACATAGAACATTGAATAGTACAGCACATTACAGGCCCTTCGGCCCACAATGTTGTGCCGACCCTCAAACCCTGCCTCCCATATAACCCCCCACCTTAAATTCCTCCATATACCTATTTAGTAGTCTCTTAAATTTCACTAGTGTATCTGCCTCCACCACTGACTCAAGCAGTGCATTCCACGCACCAACCACTCTCTGAGTGAAAAACCTTCCTCTAATATCCCCCTTGAACTTCCCTCCCCTTACCTTAAAGCCATGTCCTCTTGTACTGAGCAGTGGTGCCCTGGGGAAGAGGCGCTGGCTGTCCACTCTGTCTATTCCTCTTAATATCTTGTACACCTCTGTCATGTCTCCTCTCATCCTCCTTCTCTCCAAAGAGTAAAGCCTTAGCTCCTTTAATCTCTGATCGTAATCCATACTCTCTAAACCAGGCAGCATCCTGGTAAATCTCCTCTGTACCCTTTCCAATGCTTCCACATCCTTCCTATAGTGAGGCGACCAGAACTGGACACAGTACTCCAAGTGTGGCCTAACTAGTGTTTTATAGAGCTGCATTTTTACATCGCGTCTCTTAAAATCTATCCCTCAACTTATGAAAGCTAACATCCCATAAGCTTTGAGCAACACACAAACATTGCTGGAGGAACTCAACAGGTCAGACAGCATCTACAGATGGGAATTAACAGTTTGGGTAATTGTTTTAAGGTAGTTGGAGGAAAGTATACAGGAGATGCCTGAGGTTGACTTTTTACCCAGTGAGTGGTGGGTGCATGGAATGTCCTGCCAGGGTGGTAAAGGCTGATACTTTAGGGACATTTAAGAGACTCTTAGATAGGCACATGAGTGGAAGAAAAGTGGAGAGCTAAGCAGGAGTGAAGGGTTAAATTCATCTTGGAATGGGTTAAGAGGCCACACAACATTGTGGGCCAAAAAACCTGGACTATGCTGTACTTCTATGTCTTTTGAAAGCCTGTGTAGCTTATGGAAGGGTTCCAACCAGCAAGGTCCAAGCTGGCCTCCTAAAACACTATCAAGCATTTGCAATGTTTTTCTTCTGTTTTGGTGTTCAGTATTTTACCTCCATTCAGCTAAATAACCTTGAATCATGGTGCCTTTAGCAGTCATAGATAACACAAATTGCAGCCTAAACCTTTGTAGAGAAATGCAGCCCGTGACTAAGTGCTTTGCAAAAAACAAATTGTCATCAGTAGGTCAAAAGATGCTGCTTCTCTTTATCCCGTGGCACTTTATGATTGTTGGAAAAAGCAAATCAGCTTATCTCATGGATAAGCTTTGCAGAATCATATTCTGATAATGCTTAATGGTTCTCCATCATATCAAACAATGACAGGAGGCCTGTGTGTGGGGAGATTTTTATAGTGGAAAAACTGTTGCACTGAGGCCTTAACACCCTCTCGACCTCAGTGCTCCATGCCCAGTGGTATGAGTAGTAGTCACAGATTGGGGACTTTTTTGTTTGCATTGCATGACCACGTGCTTTCTGTGCTTTGTCATGCTCTTCGCTCTCCACGAAGCATTACACAGCCATCTTCCTCATTATTGGACCTCACTGTTGATCTCATCCACCCAGTCCACCAGAGCTAACTTCACATGCTACAGCAGGCATGACCTAGCTTACTGCGGTATGAGACCCGCCAGCTACCCTCACTTGGTTTAGCCAACCTGTCAAAATGGTGTACTTGGGTGTGGCTGCTGTTGCATGCAAACAGCTACTTGGAGTGACAAATGAGAGCCGAGAGTACGTTTGGACCCAAAAGTGAGTGAACTGCCCCAGAATGGACACAACAAGCCCCCCCCTCACTGGAGGTGCTACCCATCCCTGGAAACCTCATACACCTCTGATAAACCTTATGATAGAAACAAATATAGTAATTTTTTCAGATGCATATGTACTTCATATTAGACAATGGACAATAGGTGCAGAAGTAGACCATTTGGCCTTTCGAGCCTGCACCGCCATTTTGAGATCATGGCTGATCAAGTACTATCAATACCCGGTTCCTGCCTTGTCCCCATATCCCTTGATTCCCCTATCCATAAGATACCTATCTAGCTCCTTCTTGAAAGCATCCATAGAATTGGCCTCCACTACCTTCCGAGGCAGTGCATTCCAGACCCCCACAACTCTCTGGGAGAAGAAGTTTTTCCTTAACTCTGTCCTAAATGACCTACCCCTTATTCTAGATAGATAGATAGATAGATAGATAGATAGATAGATAGATACTTTATTCATCCCCATGGGGAAATTCAACTTTTTTTCCAATGTCCCATACACTTGTTGTAGCAAAACTAATTACATACAATACTTAACTCAGTAAAAAAATATGATATGCATCTAAATCACTATCTCAAAAAAGCATTAATAATAGCTTTTAAAAAGTTCTTAGGTCCTGGCGGTTGAATTGTAAAGCCTAATGGCATTGGGGAGTATTGACCTCTTCATCCTGTCTGAGGGGCATGGGGAGTATTGACCTCTTCATCCTGTCTGAGGAGCAGTGCATCGATAGTAACCTGTCGCTGAAACTGCTTCTCTGTCTCTGGATGGTGCTATGTAGAGGATGTTCAGAGTTTTCCATAATTGACCGTAGCCTACTCAGCGCCCTTCGCTCAGCTACCGATGTTAAACTCTCCAGTACTTTGCCCACGACAGAGCCTGCCTTCCTTACCAGCTTATTAAGACGTGAGGCGTCCCTCTTCTTAATGCTTCCTCCCCAACACGCCACCACAAAGAAGAGGGTGCTCCCACAACTGACCTATAGAACATCTTCAGCATCTCACTACAGACATTGAATGACGCCAACCTTCTAAGGAAGTACAGTCGACTCTGTGCCTTCCTGCACAAGGCATCTGTGTTGGCAGACCAGTCCAGCTTCTCGTCTAACTGTACTCCCAGATACTTGTAGGTCTTAACCTGCTCCACACATTCTCCATTAATGATCACTGGCTCCATATGAGGCCTAGATCTCCTAAAGTCCACTACCATCTCCTTGGTCTTGGTGATATTGAGACGCAGGTAGTTTGAGTTGCACCATATCACAAAGTCCTGTATCAGTTTCCTATACTCCTCCTCCTGTCCATTCCTGACACACCCCACTATGCCCTCAAACCATGCCCTCTGGTACTGGACTCTCCCAGCATCTGGAACATATTTCCTGCCTCTATCTTGTCCAATCCCTTAATAATCTTATATGTTTCAATCAGATCCCCTCTCAATCTCCTTAATTCCAGCGTGTACAAGCTCAGTCTCTCTAACCTCTCTGCGTAAGACAGTCCAGACATCCCAGGAATTAACCTGGTGAATCTACGCTGCACTTCCTCTACAGCCAGGATGTCCTTCCTTAACCCTGGAGATCAAAACTGTACACAATGCTCCAGGTGTGGTCTCACCAGGGCTCTGTACAAATGCAAGAGGATTTAAAAGCAGCACTTCAACCGTCTCTTAGCAGCTTTCATATTGTCAATCATTTTCTTGGCTTGTTTCAACGAGATTCTGCAGATGACGCCAATTTTCTCAGCAATCTTGTCTGAGATGCTTGAATAAGACTTCTTCAAGGAGATGACTCAAAGTGAATTGTTCTCGTTTCCCGCATGATTTATCAGAACAACCCTTGGCAGCTCTTACTTAGCCTGTTATTTTATTTCTATTCGATAGCACATTGAAGTGACACACTTGGCTGCTTTTACCTGCGCTGATTTAAATGCCTATTTAAGTACTTGAAGATGTTTAATGGTTGATAATCCTAACAATGAGCTGGTTAGTCCCAGTAAAAAGATTGCAAAGTTCCAAATATTACCCCACATTTTACTGTAGCCAGTGATTAATTGGCACCATAGTTTCTTAGATTTCCTTGAGCTTAATATATTGTGGATATATTTCCTCAAAATACTAATTATTGCAAAAGAAAAATATAATTGTGGCATGAAGATAAGAAAACACAGAAAAATACTTCTCTCAATCCTGATTTGTCCTGTAGGTTATGTAAATTTTTACTCTATTGACTTTGCAGAACATTTCCATTAAACTTGTAGATTTTTTTTAAATAATCGCTTACAAATCCAACATTGCAATCTACAATATTCTGCTTAGACAATTCTCTGGTTTTAACTGCAGCAAAAATTCTTCTGTCAAGCAGATTATTTTATTAACTAATCCTTTCAACCTTCGGTGCCCACTAATCACATTCTCAAATAGTTCAATGTTTAACAAGTCAGTTTACTGGCAAGCTGTGCCTCCTGCTGATTACTGTATTCTGTGACGTTAAACATCAGAATAAAATAATTTTCATTAAATAAACATGCCTCACATATAAGTGCCTAAGGCAAAGGTATCCTTCATTAAAAGCTATGATCTGTAATTATTCTTTACAGAAAATATTTGATTCGAAAACATCTGTAAAACAGCCTTTAAATATTTTGTTTTGAATCTCTTCTGTTTCATAATTGGAATAATGAATAATAATTAGACCTCATCAGGAAAGGTCTTCAAAGACTGAATTGAATGTACTTCCCTTGTGCATGTATATTAGGGATAATAAATAGGTACATGGTCCCTAATGAACTGGCATTCTCTTGTTGCTCATGATGTACATAGAGAACCACTGGTGTTTTAATCCTTGTTGTTTTATATTGGATACAAATATCAACAGTGTTTGACATTAAAATTATTCTTATTCCACCCCCCCAAAAAGTTAAAGAAGAATATCTCTTGCTGAATCACTGTTAGTTGGTGTGTTTGGTGATATTTTATATTAACTTTGCCCATTGGTCATTGATCATTTTACAATGGGATCTTTGACTGTAATATTGGATTAGTAATATATTGTATAGATTTATGTGAATCATGTGTGGCATTTAGCCTTACGAAAAACAAAAATAATGTTTTATTTCCCCTAATTACTGAAGCATTTGCCTTTTAACCTTTTTGATAAATGTGTGCAGTTTTGCCATTGCAATTTGGAAAGAAAATGGGTTTATTTTATCTATGAGAGAAAACTGAGAATATCAGCATTTGAATCCTTCCAAAAGAAATAAGAGATTATCAAATCAATTCAATCAAATGAAAATGATAGCTGTAATAAATTTAAGTAAATGGAATTATAGATACAAATCAAAATGTTGATGTTGTCATAAGGCAGTCCTGTAGCTTGGTGCCAATGGGTGGATACCATCAAGAGTATGAATTGTTTCCTTGTCTTTCGTAGCCGGCTGAAATATTCAAATTAAACAAAATCTCACCTTCAATGTAACTTAATATAACCTGAATTCAGGCAGCTAGCATTAACTCAAGCTGGAGTCTTTTATTCTTAGAGTATCCAAAACACCTTGACATCATTACCAAAACTAAACTTTAATATTAAATAATTATTGTCTTTCTCCTCCTCACCTAATAGAGCTTTTTCCCCATTAAGGATTTAAATTCTACTTTTAAAAGTCATTTGATTTTAAAGATTAGCTTTATTTGTCACATGTACTTTGAAGTATGCAGTGAACTGCCTCGTTTGCATTTATTTACTTGTTTGATCTTTATCACAGAGTGAACTTGAGTTAGGGGTACAGTCCTGAAGAAAGGTTGCAGGCTGAAATGCGGATTCATTTCCATAGCTGCTGCCTGACCTGCTGAGTTCCTCCAGCATTTTGTGTGTGTTGCTTTGTACTTTTTAAGTTCACACAGGTTTATTTATTTTGTCTCAAGGCTTTGCTAATTAACTACAGGACAGGAAAACATGGAAAGTTCAAAGTAAATTTATTGTCAAAGTACATATATGTCACCTTATACAAACCTGAGATTCATTTCTTCGAAAGCATACTCAATAAATCCAATAACCATAATAGAATGAATAAAGGGGCGCCCCAACAGGGCGGACAGCCAGTTGTCAAAAGACAACAAATTGCAAATACAAAAAGGAAGAAAAAAAAGATAAATAAATAAACAATAAATATCGAGAATATGAACTGAAGTGTCCTTGAAAATGAGTCCATTGGTTGAGGGAGCAGTTCAGTGATGGGGCAAGTGAAGTTGAGTGAAGTAATCCACTCTGGTTCAACAACTTGATGGTTGAGTGATATTAAATGTTCCTGAACCTGCTGGTGTGAGTCCTGAGGTTCCTGTACCTTCTTCCTGATAGCAGCAGTGAGAAGAGCTTCACAGTTTAAGAATTAAAAGATGGAGAGTGGCAGAATGCCTGTTTGAACCTCTTCTGCCTCTCTGTAAGATCATTGCTCAAACCTGACCTATATGGCCCCAGTTCCCTTACCACCCAAAAATATATCAAGCTCATTCTTAGGCCTTGATGGTTGCAAGGCCACTACCCATCGGAGGTGTGAGAAGTGCAGATTCTTAACCTTTATTGAAAAACCTTTCTAGCTAACTTTCTTTCTTAGAACCTGGGTTTCCCCATTTCTGGTGCACTAAACCTGTGTTGCATTTGGTGTTTTACTTACTTGTTTGGAAGTTGAGGAAAAATCTAAGAATGGCCTCTGTAGAGACAACAGCCCAGGGCAAATGTCTTTCCAGATCATCTTGCACATCACTATGGCTTTCCAGAGGCCTGAGACCATGAAACTATTACTCATCCTGTGTAAAGAACAGTATGTCTGAAAAGGCTCTAGGGTTAATTTGCCACTGTAAATAACCCACATTTTGTCGGTGGGAGGGAGAATCTGAGGCAAATTGATGGAGATATTAAGATAAGCGTAGGATTGGTATAAATATGTTCTTGATTAGTTGACATAGACTCAGTGGGCTGTAGAGACTGTTTCTATGCTCGATGACTCCATGACAATGACTTTTTGAGACTAGGCTAGTTATATCTGGGCAGCCCTCTGCCTTTTATTGCAGGGACCCCAATCTACCTTGCCTGGTCATCGGCTGCAGAAGTGATTGGAGTGCTGCCAGTGAATGGAGGTCCAGATGCCTAAGTACTGGGGAAAACATCCATTATTAATTATAGCTGAATCGGTGGCCTTTGGGAGTTCCTTGAGCATTCTGAAATCAGTTCTGGAGTCACTAGGAGAAAGTATTTGCATCTGCAAATGTCCCTTTAATTATCAATAAATGTAACAAACTAGTTTGGTGTACAGTTGTACCAGATTGACAGCTGCACATTTTCAGCCTCAATTCATGTCAGTAAGGGAGGCATTACACAATCAGTGTCGTGGATAGGTGAGCATCAGACTTGAGGGAAATAGTCATTTGCAGTGATATGAACAGCACAGAGTAGTACCAGGGTTTATTTCACAATCAGGATTATTTCACATGGAAGTGATCACTGGGTTGATCTGCTCTGGTATAAATCTGGGATGAATTGCAGCCATCATATAATTGCACTTAAAATTGTCTAGAAATTGGATGAGTTACTACAGATGTCTGCAAAGCTATGAAGTTAAAACCTAACAAGAATTCAATTTAAACATGACCAATATTTCTCAGAGTAGCAGCACTGAATACGTAGTTTTCACCATTTGAGAACATCAAGGTTCAAAGTAAGTTTATTATCAAGTACATATATGTCACTGTATACAATCCTGAGCTTCATTTGCTTGCAGACATTCATAGTAACTACAAGAATCACAATAGAATCAATGAAAGACCACACCCAACAGGGCGGACAAATGGCCAATGTACAAAGGAAAACAACAAACTGTGCAAATACAAAAAGGAAAAAAAAATCAATAAATATTGAGAATGTGACATGAAGAGTTCTTGAAAGTGAGCCCATTGGTGGTGGTAACAGTTCTGTGATGGGGCGAGTGAAGTTAACCCCTCTAATTCAAGAGCCTGATGGTTGAGGAGTAATAAATGTTCTTGAACCTGGTGATGTGGGTCCTGAGGCTCCTGTACCCTCTTCCTGATAGCAGCAGTGAGAAGAGATGGCATGGGTGGTGGGGGTCCTTGATGATGGATGCTGCTTTCCTGCAATAGTGCTCCATGTAGGTGTGCTCAATGGTGGGGAGGGTTTTACCCATGATGAACTGGGTCATATCCACGGCCATTTGTAGGATTTTCCATTCGAGGGCTTTGGTGTTTCCATTTCAGGCTGTGACACAGTCAATATACTGTCCACCACACATCTTTCAAAGTTTGTCAATGTTTTAGATGTCATGTCGAATCTTCACAAACTTCTATGGAAGTAGAGGTGCTGCCACACTTCCTTTGTAATGGTACTTAACATGCTTTGAAATAATAACACTGAGGAATTGAATGTTGCTGACTCTCTCCACCTCTGATTCCCTGATGAAGACTGGCTCACAGACCTCCCGTTTCGTCCTCCTGAAGTCAATAATCAGCTCCTTTGTCTTGCTGCCATTGAGTGAGAGGTTGTTGTGACACCACTCAGGCAGATTTTCAATCTCCCTCCTGTATGCTGATTTGTCACTACCTTTGATTTGACCAACAACAATGGTGTAGTCAGTAAACTTAAATAAGGCATTGGAGCTGGTCTTTGTCTCACAGTCATAGGCATAAAGTGAGTAAAGCAGGGGGGCTTGTGGTGCAACTCTGCTCATGGAGTCTGTAGAGGAGATGGTTTTGCCAATCTGAACTGGTTGAGGTCTCCTACCAAAGTAATCAAGAACCTAATTGCACAAGGGGATATGGAGGCCAAGATCTTGATGCTTATTGATGAGTTTTGAGGATTAGTTATTCCTATTGTTCCAATAAAAATGAATCATCAAAATTTCCCTGCCTTAAACTCTTTGCCGGTTTATGCATAGTTTTTTTGTAAAATTCTATATTTCTTTTTCCCTGTAGGTGCCTGCAAGAAAATGAATCTCAAGGTAGATAGTTCCAGTTAGTTTAGAACTAAATACTAAAAGCCAAAGAGATTACAATGCAGAGGCACTCTGTACTGGTGTGCTGCAGATAATTTTGATATGCTGTTTGTCTAAAGCGTGCTCTGTTCACATTTTGCCTCCCCTGCAGCCCATGGGATCGGAGCGGATGGAGATGCGTAAGCGGCAGACGTCGGTGCAGCAGGAGATGCCGGGTTCTGCACAGCCACAGCAGGGTGCTGGGAACCGGGGCTCCAATGCCTGCTGTTTCTGCTGGTGTTGCTGCTGTAGCTGCTCATGGTACGTTTTTCTGTCTGATTTCCCCCCGCTCCGGAGAGTGATGGAAAGTAAATAACACTATATTCCCATTACTATAGGCAGCAGCTGATAGACTCCCACGAAACATCTGCATAAACAAAATAGGCATAATCAGTCCTTTAATCAAAATGCATTTTGCATTTCTTTAGTCTAAGTGGCAAAGAAAAGCAGAATAGAATTCAGCACAGTCCTGATGGATAACCATGACAGACGGCATTGGAATTGCTCAGGACACAATGTTCAATAGGCATCATATTTATTTGTTTCCAAAAGCCATGACGATATGTAAGACTCGTTGCCTCTAGTGGCATGATCTCGGGGGTGGTGCCCCCTCCCCGGCCAAACTTTAGCACTCTTGTTTGGGTGGATGCTGTGTGTTGTGTCCCCTGAAGTAACATTCAGTCCACAATGTGCGGTTAAATGATTAAGATTTTATATTTAAGTATGGGGTTAGTAGAGAAACAAAAGAAAAGGAAAACAAATAAAAGGTGCCAATAATCTCATAAACATGTCCAGTGCACAAACGTTGGAGCTCACGGGCTACCTTTCGCTGATCCTCCTCCGCTCGTCGTTGACCTCTGGGCTCCCACACTGAGCCCAGGCCCAGCGGGTCCGGCAACCGTCTCCTCAAGCCACGTCTTCTCTCTTCATCCTCCTCGCGCCTTCTCCCCCAAGCCCATGCAAACTAACAGCTTTCACGCAGACAGAAAGAATAACATCTATCCCAATTGGTTAGCAAATGAATACAAGACCCATTAACACTAATTATAACCCAAACATGCTGCTAGAGAGGACCACTGCCTCAGCAGTTGACATTACAGAGAAGCCATTTTATTATAACACTACAGAGAAGCCATTTTAATAGCCTTAGCAAGTAACATGAAAGAAGAAACCCCTTACATATAATTTTCTGAGCTAATTTTTCCCATTCCACCCAAAGACGGAGTTATGGCACTGTCTGTTCTTTTCACGGTGCTGGCCATGTGACCAAGTGAACACAGCTATTAGAAGGACTGAGGAAGGGCAGGATGCAAACTAGCTCTCCATGATGAAGGCACAGCGTTACATACCCAACCCAACACTTCAGTCCCAGCTTTAAATTAATCAACAAAGAAGTAAGGTATGTCTCCATGTACAAACTAAAGAATATTGTTCAACCAATACTGTGTCCCTCATGCAGACATCTGACTCAGGAACTTTACTGCTTTGTAGGGTGGGTCTGATTATGGGTAACCTGATGTGCATGTTGCACTGAAACTTACACCCATCCTGTACAAAAGAAATGTTGAACACCCTACCAAATCGTTTTGCAGAAATGTCAAACTGAATGAGAAAAACATCACTGTTTACTATCAGTAAATCACATTTAATAATTAATGATACCATTAGCAAACCTACCACAAATGGACAGATTTCCTCTAAGTGCTCAAGGCCAGAGACTGCCAATCAACCAGGGCCCTCCTTTCTAAAACAAGAAAGATTTTGCTCACCCCAAAGGCTGACTCTTATCTCTGGGTTTCCCCAATGAGAATGGACATTGGGCTTCCCCAGTGAGAATGGACATTAGGCTTCTCCAGTGAGAATGAACATTGGGCCTCCCCAGTGAGAATGGACATTGGGCTTCCCCAGTGAGAATGGACATTGGGTTTCCCCAGTGAGAATGGACATTAGGTTTCCCCAGAGAGAATGAACATTGGGTTTCCCCAGTGAGAATGGACATTGGGTTTCCCCAGTGAGAATGGACATTGGGCTTCCCCAGTGAGAATGGACATTGGGCTTCACCAGTGAGAATGGACATTGGGCTTCCCCAGTGAAAATGGACATTGGGCTTCCCCAGTGAGAATGGACATTGGGCTTCCCCAATGAGAATGGACATTGGGTTTCCCCAGTGAGAATGGACATTGGGCTTCCCCAGTGAGAATGGACATTGGGCTTCCCCAGTGAGAATGGACATTGGGCTTCCCAGTGAGAATGGACATTGGGCTTTCCCAGTGAGAATGGACATTGGGCTTCCCAGTGAGAATGGACATTGGGTTTCCCCAGTGAGAATGGACATTGGGCTTCCCTAGTGAGAATGGACATTGGGTTTCCCCAGTGAGAATGGACATTGGGCTTCCCCAGTGAGAATGGACATTGGGCTTCCTCAATTAAGATGGACATTGGGTTTCCCCAGTGAGAATGGACATTGGGCTTCCCCAGTGAGAATGGACATTGGGCTTCCTCAATTAAGATGGACATTGGGTTTCCCCAGTGAGAATGGACATTGGGCTTCCCCAATTAAAATGGACATTGGGCTTCCCCAGTCAGAACCACAGCAAAATAAATGGCTGCGCTCTCCCACTAAATCTACTAATCAAATCTCAAACAAGATTAATAGAAAGCCAATACATTACATCATAGCTGTAATCCTCTCAGCCTCGAGAAAGCTACACACTTTTATGATTTGAATAGATCCTGAGCTTCCCTCCAAATTAGTCTGGTAAGTTATTCTTAAGTGTCCCTAGCTCAGGCAAGTCTGTTAATTCCTCATTGACCCACGCTCCCTTCCTTGGGGAGCAGTCCCACCTTCCCCACAATAAGTGCAATATTGGTGAATACATTCAGAATGAGAAAGGTTTAGCTTTTAAAGGAATGCAAAAGATCTTAAACACAAGCTGATTCATCACAAATCCATCACACTATCTTGACCCCTCTCCCACCAAATACACCAATTTATCTGTTGACCAATGATGACAACAACCATGAAGCAGAACATAGATCAAGAGCCAACCTGATGCACTGTTTAATAAGATTATGGCTGATTTGACCAACCCTGCGTCTTTGTCTAATCCCCATTATCGCTGATTCCCCTATCAGCCAAAACTCTATCAGGGTTTTGAATATTATTAACAACTCTACGTAAGACCACAAGATATAGGAGCAGAAGTAGGCCATTTGGCCCATTGAGTCTGCTCTGCCATTCAATCATAGGCTGATCCAATTCTTCCAGTCATCCCCACTCCCCTGCCTTCTCCCCATTCCCTTTGATGCCCTGGCTAATCAAAAATCTATCTGTCTCTGCCTTAAATGCACCCAATGACTTGGCCTCAACAGGCGCTCATGGCAAAAAATTCCACAGATTTACCACCCTCTGACTAAAGTAATTTCTCCACACCTGTGTTCAAAATGGATGTCCTTCAATCCTGAAGTCATGCCCTCTTGTCCTAGAATCCAGTACCATGGGAAATAACTTTGTCATATCTAATCTGTTCAGGCCTTTTAACATTCGGAATGTTTTTATGAGATCTCCTCTCATTCTCCTGAACTCCAGGAAATACAGCCCAAGAGCTGCCAGACATTCCTTATACAGTAACCCACTCATTCCTGGAATCATTCTCATGAATCGTCTCTGAACTGTCTTCAATATCAGTATATCCTTTCTAAAATAAGGAGCCCAAAACTGCACACAGTACTCCAAGTGTGGTCTCACAAGTGCCTTATAGAGCTTCAACATCACATCTCTGCTCTTATATTCTATACCTGTAGAAATGAATGCCAACATTGCATTCACCTTCTTCACCACCAACTCAACTTGGAGGTTAACCTTTAGGGTATCTTGCACAAAGACTCCCAAGTCCCTTTGCATCTCTATATTTTGAAATTTCTCCCCATCTAAATAATAGTCTGCCCACCAAAGTTCATTACCATATACTTTCCAACATTGTACTTCACTTCTTTGCCTATTCCCCAAACGATCTCTCTGCAGGCTCTCTGTTTTCTCAACACTACCCACTCCTCCACCTATCTTTGTATCATCGGCAAATTTAGCCACAAATGCATTAATCCCATAATCCAAATCATTGACATACATCATAAAAAGCAGCAGTCCCAACACCGACCCCTGTGGAACTCCACTGGTAACTGGCAGCCAGCCAGAATAGGATCCCTTTATTCCCACTCTCTGTTTTCTGCCCATCAGCCAATGCTCCACCCATGCTAGTAACTCCCCTGGGCTCTTATCTTGCTAAACAACCTCACATGCATCACCTTGTCAAAGGCCTTCTGAAAATCCAAGTACACCACAGCTACTGCATCTCCTTTGTGTCTAACCTGCTTGTAATTTCCTCAAAAAATCTCAGTAGGTTAGTCAGGCAGGATTTTCCTTTTAGGAAACCATGCTGGCTTTGGCCATTTTGTCATGTGCCTCCAGGTGCTCCGTAATCTCACCCCTAGCAATTGATTCCAACAACTTCCCAATCACTGATGTCAGGCTAACAGGTCTGTAGTTTCCCTTCTGCTGCCTCTCACCCTTCTTAAATAGTGGAGTAACATTTGCAATTTTCCAGTCATCCGGTAGAATGTCAGAATCTATTGATTCTTGAAAGATCATTGTTAATGCCTCCGCAATCTCTCCAAGCTCTCTGGACAAAGAATTTCAAAGATGAATGATTTTTATATTTAATGTTCTTCCTCATCTCAGTCTTATCTCTAACCTGAAACCATACCTCCTATACTAATGCTAAAAAAATTGCTGGAGAATCTCAGTGGGTCAGGCTAGGTCTTGCCCTAAAATGCCAACTGTCCATTTCTAGTAGACAATTGATACAGAGTGTCTAAGCATGTGGCACGCACATCAGCAGAAACAATAGTCGAAATAAAGGGTCGTGACCCGGACAGTCAGATGTCCGTTGGCTGCAGGGATTATGCATGTGAATGTTGGGTGCTGTCCCTCCTTCTCTGATCCCGCATGTTGGAAAAAAAAGCTAGAGAAACTGAAGCGAGGCAATTAATGCCATTAATAAGAACGATATAGGAAGGAACACAGGGATTAAGGGTCAGACTCTGGGGGATTAGCTTCAGTTTTAACATTACACTTCCTTGATCTAGATTCAACCAATGGAGACAACAGTTTCCTGTGCCAAGTCCCTAAATAATTTTTATAACATTGATTAGTTCACCATGAAGAAACTATTCTGATTTGTCATTCTCAGATCAAAAGGGGTTAACCTCATAATTCCCTGTGTTGATCACCATATGTCTTACTGTTGCTGATTCACTCAGTGGAAATCTGTCCATTTGAAACTTCCTGCTCCCATCTACTTGCCATATCTCTACATTTATTTGATTAAGATTTCAAACTAGGACTAGTCTATTTTTCCCTTCAAACTTATTCTGCCATTTAGTAAGGTCATGGCTGATCTGAGTGCAACCTTAACTCTGGATTCCCATTTATCCACGATTTCCTTTCTTCCATTAGCTTATCAAGCATCTATCTGTCCTTGTTTTACAAACTGTCAATTTTTTTTGAGGAAGAGAGTTGACTCTCTGAAACAAAACATTTACTCTTACAGTAAGTATATTGAAAGGGTGACACCCTGTTTTCAGCGGTGATGCCTGGTTTTAAGCTCTTTAGGAAACATCCTTACCACATCCACTCTTAGGATTCAATCAAGTCTCCTCTAATTCATGTAAACTTAACCTGGTACAATCCTTCCCTATTCTACATTTCTCAATAAGGTAACATATCCATGCAAGATATTAGTCCTGTAAGCATTCTCTGAACTAAACTGAACATTTTAATACCCTTCCTTAAATAAAGACACAGTGTTGTACACATTAATCTAGATGTGGTCTCATCTGGGTCATTAAAATATATCTGATAAACAGGTTAGGCTGCAGTTCAACTACTTATGGGACACCAATTTTCATTTCCTCCATATCAGAAATGTAATTATTCTTATGCATCTTCAACTGCTCAATTATTGACTCTTTCTCAAGGTTCCTTGCTTTGTACTCTCATTTCTCTTACTAATCCTTAATGTAGAGGCAATATTCATAGGCACAGATTTGTATGCAATTTTTGTGATCTATTGCACTAATCCATTATTGGAATAGAATCATAGAGTCACAGTGCACTACAGCACATAAATGGGCACTTCACCCATCTAGTCTGTGTCAAGCTGTTTTCTGCCTAATCCCATTGACCCATAACTGCACCATAGCCCTCCATACCCTTCCTGTCCATGTGTGTATCCAATCTTCTCTTAAATGTTGGAATCAAACCCACAACCCACACTTCCTCTAGCAACTTGTTCCACAATCTTTGAGGCAGCACAGTTAGCATTTACCATGCTAGCAGTTAGGTTCAATTCCTGCCACTAGCTGTAAAGTGTTTAGAAGTTCTCCCCATGGCCACATCTGGTTTGCTCCTCTGTTCCAAAGACGTTTGGATTAGTAACTTAATTGGTCACAAGGGTGTAATTGGGCTTGTTGGACCTGTTATCATGCTGTAACTCGCACCACCCCTCTGAGTGAAGAAGTTCCCCCTCAGATTTCTGTTAAATATCTCCCCTTTCACCCTTAACCTACAAACTCTAGTTCTAGTTTCAACCAACCTCAGTGAAAAAAATCTGCTTGAATTAACTCGATCTATACTCCTCATAATTCTGTATACTTCTATCAAACCTCCCCTCATACTTCTATGCTCCAGGGAAGGAAGTCCTAACCTATTCAATCCATCCCTATAATCCAGGTCCTTAAGTCCTGGCAACATCTGTGAAAATTTTCTCTGCACTCTTTCAATCTTATTGTTTCTTTCCTGTAGGTAGGTGTCCAGAATCTCAAAATCTGCTGTACTTAGATTCATGAAGGCCAATGTGCCAAAAGCTCTCTTTACGACACTATCTACTTGTGATGCCACTTAAATGAATTGTTGATCTGAACTCCAAGATGCCTCTGTTCTACCATTTCCTCAGTGCCCTACTATTCACTGTGCAAGTCCTAACTTGGTCTGTCCTTCCACAGTGCAACACCCCACACTTGCCTGCATTAAATTCCATCTGCCATTTTTCAGCCCATTTTCCCTGCTGGTCCCAAAAATGCTGCAAGCTTTGATAGCCTTTCTCACTGTCCACTGTGCCCCCCAGTCTTGGTGTCAACTGCAAATTTGCTGATCCAGTTTACCACATTGTCATCCATGTTGTTAATATTAATAACAAACAATAACGGAAGCAACACTGATCGCTATATCCTAGGCTTCCCTCTGCTACCAAATTGACTTCTCCTGTGAACCCAATTATCAAGTACAATCCTGAATGCCAAATGACTAAACATCTTGACCTGCCTACCATGTGGATCTTTGGCAAAAGCCTTGCAAAAGTCCACTTAGACAACATCCGTTGACTTTCCTTCATCAACTCTCCTGGTAACCTCCTCAAAGAAACTTTATAGGATTATTTCAGAATCAGGTTGAATATCACTGACGCGTGTCATGAAATTTGTTGTTTTAAGGCAGCAATACATTGCAATGCATAATAATTTAAAAAACTATAAATTATAGTAAGAAATATATATATAAATTTTAAAATTAAGTAAGTAGTGCAAAAAGAGAACAAAAAAAGAGGAAAAATATATTGTGTTAGTGTTCATGGGTTCATTATCTATTCAGAAACCTGATGGCGGAGGGGAAGAAACGATTCCTGAAACTTTGAGTTTGTGTCTTCAGAGTCCTGTACCTCCTCTTTGATGGTAGCAGTGAGAAGTGAGGATATCCTGAGTGATAGTTAGCTAAAACACACTTTTCAAAAATTCATGCACTTTCTTTGATCAATTGTTTTAGTCCAAATCATTTAGCACTACCCCCAGGATTGATTGAAACCAACCAATCAGTATATACCTGATTCTCTTCACACATCCTTCTTAAATCATAGTGATAGTTCTAACTTCCTAACCAAAGAAAGAAATCCTGCATCTTAAGGGCTTTGAAAAATTAGGATAATTAATGTATTTGTAATTTCCTCGCCATCCTGGGATCATGTTTCAGATGTTGAGTTTTAAGTCTCATTATTTTCATCATTTTTCGTACTGCTGTCATTGCATTTTCTCATAAGTACTGTGTAATTAAAATGTATATCAGCATTGTAAGTTAATTTTGTGAACTTTTCAATAAAAAGCACTCCTGGCAAATAAAAATAAATTGGCATTTTATCTACTTCACAAAATTATCTCTTTGATTGTAAAATTGGTTGATCAAGGTATCTGAAAAGGATACTCAAATGCTAAGCTATGCGGGTGAAATTAGACAATAATGTTTGAATATATTTGGCTCCAAAATCACAAAGCAATTCAACATCAATGGTTACACTAGGATTCTATCTCCTCACGATATCTGTTGGTCATCACTTGAGGTTTATCTGAACCACCCATCAGTCCAACACCTGCTGTGTGGTCTGCTATGGTGACTGGATTGTCCCTTTTGGTTCTATTTGTAATAAACTGATAATTCTAGTTTAGGTAAGTGAACCTGGATGATCTCCTTTTTGCAGGAAATATGATCTCACTACAATTGTATTTCCACCAGATAAAGGGATATACTTACTGTATGAGCCAACATTGCTCTTCCAGGCTTCCATGCGGAAGGAAATCCTGATGTGGAAATTTTGCCCTATCACAATTTCTTTCTCCATGGCTTGGGCTGAAAGCCCCTGTCCAAGGCAAAGCCATTTGGAAACTGCTGGGGAGAATCTCAGCTTGGTTTGCAACACTGTGAAGAAACTGAGTTGGGTTCATACTAGAATTTCAGGCCCAATAGATACTTTTCATTATTAGCTTTATAAAGTTGGCTGAAGGACGGATAAACCGTGAAAAATGGAAAAGAGCATTCATTTGCTTGGGTCCACAGTTCAGTTGGAAGGTAAATAACATGGACTAATTGTGCCATTTTCACATTGTAAGTTCTGTCTAATACCATGCAATTAAAGTTTCTAAAATAACATCTATCTCCTGTTCATTTCATTCAGCCTAACTCATTCTCTTGCAAACTAGGAAGGCACACTATTGCTTCATAACAACACCAGCTGCTATCTGCTCATTGCTGTGGTGTGTAGAGAACCCTCTACATTTTTAATCACAATATTCTGTCTGCTTCCCGTGAAGCTTCTTCACAAGCCATGTAACAGGAAATGCTGCTGTTCACAAGCTCCTTTTCATGTTTCTGCCTTGGGGTTTACATTTCATTGTGCTTTGCATACATTTATTTTTATTACATAAAACTTTTAAGGATTTTTGCACCAACTTAAAATTATTTTTCTTCACATTGCTTGAATGAATGAATGATTCTTAATTTGAACTTAGAAACTGAATGTATTCTCCATGCTTAAGGAGAATACTAATGAGTGGTAGAGATAAGGTATACCACAGGAAACATTCTCGCAGTAAACAGATCAGGAGGATTACACATATTAGGGGTCAACAAATCAGTAGGATGACACCTGTTTGAGAAATGGTGGAAGAAATGCGAGAGGAATATGGGAGGCATTGTTTTCACCCATAGGGTGGTAAGGTCGTAAAAACATCACAAAAAATACCTTTTCTGAGGAAAAATTGTGTTAAATTATTGCCACAAGGGGTAAGCAATGATGAGGCGAGCTCGGGGGATGAATCGATGCAGATGCAGGTCTGATGCCGGTACAGCTGGCCCAGAAATGAGGTTGGATTGCTCTGGGAGCCAAAAGAATAGAGGGCCTGGGCAGACAAGTTCTGATGCTTGTTCAACTGGCCTGGGTGCGAGATTGGATCAATCTGGGCGCTGAGCTGGTTTGAAGAGCTTGAGCGCGGCTTCAGGCTGGGCGACGAAATCTGGACCCGGAGCAAGTTGCTGGGCAGTGTGATCTGGCCCTAGGACCTTTCACAGCAGTGGTGCCTGGACCTAGTGCAAGGTGCCTTTCGCAGGTGGTGCCCAGGTCCTCGTGTGTGGTACAATGCACAGCTTAGACAAATTAATCGCTGTCCCAGATCGGAGACGAGAGCTGATTTAGCCCACTGTCTGCGATCTTCACTCCTCTCCTCTCAAAAGGCCGAAGCCTTTTGTTGTTCTGTTGTTGGGTTAATTTAAACACCAGTCCAGATAGACTGGAAGGATGGGTGTCAGTCGGGGTGAATGCTGATTTCACTCGTTCTCCTCAATGGTCATCTGCATGGCACTGAGGTTGTAAAGACTGCCCCGGCTGCTGTGCTCCATGCCTGCTAATATGGTGAATTGATAAGCGAGGCTTTGGGCCTACTCTAGGCTGCTAGAAGTTCACAGACATCCCATTCCTCTCCCGGAAGTTCCGGGAGTCTCCTGCATATTAATAATGTCTCCCTGATGACCACAAATTATATACAATATCCCAGAAATCAATTTTTTTTTAGAGTGAGCGAGAGAGAGAGAGAGAGTGACAGATGTAGCAAGAGAGTGACAGAGAGAGCATCCTGATTGGTCTCTCTTTGTGCTAAGTAGTCCTATCAGTTTTCTCTGTGGGCGGGCTTTACAGTCGACCTCTCTCTCTCTTTCATTGTCCATCAGTTCAGTTTAGTGTTCTGCTGCACCATGGCAGAGTGTTCCAAAAAAAGAAAATATAAAATGTACTTCACCCCAGACTACACTAAAGTGTACCCCTGCCTAATAGGGGTCAAAAATAATGACAGTATTGCTTGCTGCACTGTTTGCAACAGTGACTTTTCTATTGCCCATGGTGGGTTAAATAACTGTAAAAGACATGTTGAGGTGAGTTTAACAGGTGTCATTCATTCATTAGCATAGCTTATGTTATTTAAACTAGCTGGCTAGCTGCTAAGGAGCTACTCCATTGATGTCCTACTTGATGAGGCCAAAATCCCTGTAGACTCCCAAAATGCTCAAATCTGCCAAGCATGCCACATCACAGTACAAGGAAAGTTTGCAAAAGAAATAGAAAAGCTATTTGCATTAGCATTTAGCAATTTGTGAGTGTGTGTGTGTGTGTGTAAATAGTTTTAATATGTGATCAGATAAAGTGTTGTGTCCTTTCATAATCAAATGTCCTGTATACATACACCCTTGGAGGTCAATGGGGGGGGGGGATATGGGATTGCGGGGGGTGGGGTGGTGGTGCTACTTCCCTGAAATAAGTTTTTCCAGGGTGGGATGTCTGGGTTCAAATCTGAGGACTCACTTTTGGTTCAGAATGCTGTTGTTTGCTCCGATTGTTTGCATGATTTGTTTTCTTCTTTCTCTTGCACATCGAGTGTTGGTCTTTATTTTTTTTAATTGGGTTTTTACGGGTTTCTTGCTTTATGGCTACCGGTGAGCAAGCAAATCTCAAGATTGTATGATACCTATATCCTTTGATAATAAATGCACTTGAACTTCAACTTGAAGTGAGTTCACTGCCCAGAAGTAGGGTTAAAGAAGGGTGCAAAGTCTCTAGATGAGCTCTTTAAATGCTTAGGCACATGATCCAAGTTCTGGGGAATGTAACTGGTGCAGACTGTTAACCTGTGGTTGGTGCGAATGTGGTGGGCCATATGGTCAATTTCTATGCTTTACATCTCTATGGCTCCATAACTATAATTGCCTGAGTTTCCAGACTCAGAGTTTTGCAGATCTTCTTATGACTGTTACAATCTCCAGTGTAAAAGCATAGAAAAGGCTTGGAACATTAGAAAGCTTCCTAAAGAAACCTTCCTCCCACATTCCAAAGGTGTACTGGTTAGTAGGTTAATTGTTCATTGTAAATTGTCCTGTGATTAGGCTAGGGGTAAACAGCTGGGTTGCTGGGTGATGTGGCTCATTGGGCTGGAAAGGCGCGCTCTGTGCTGTATCTCTAAATAAATAAATGCTACTTGTCTTGTGTAGTATGAATGAATAATCCTACTGCTTGCTTTGCCAATTTGTAATATTAAATAGAGCAAAAAATCAAACTTGCTCAAAGTCACACAGTTGCAAATATGCAAGTTATGCTAACTATATTAATAGAAATATATCTTTATGTTTACCTATTTCTAATGGCTACAGTCTAAATAAGTTTTTAAAAATCTAAGAATTTTTTTTACACCTACTAATGTGAAAAATCAAGGTTTACAGTTTTGTACTGCAAGGAATATGTAAATGCAGTTCCATCACAGTAGTGAGAAGGCCTTATTTCTTGTTTTCTACAAGTTCCATCACATTTGTCAGTATTTTGTTGGACATTGTTTTCAGTTAAATACTTTGATTTATATTTTGTTATTACTATTTGAAAATTGATTGTAGAGGGAGATTGCTGCACATAGAGTGAACAGGACATGTCAGGCCTGAAATAAATTTGATAAAGTCTGGAGTAAAAGAGGCAAAACTGAGAGTAAAAGGAAGAAAGGTATTGCACAATATTATAACAACAAAAAAAAACAAAGCTTTGCCATTATCTGTAAAGAAACTGGCAGGATTGATAGCTCACTCCCATGTGGGTGTTAAATAGCAAGAAACATCAACAGTTCTGTCCTCTATTTTCTAAAAGATACCTAAAAGCCACCCAAGGATAAAATAGATAGTGTGGTGAACTACATATACCTGTCTGGACACGCCCCTCTGCTGACTGCTCCTGTGGCTCCTCCCACAGATCCCTGTATAAAGGTGATTGGAGGCACTGCTCCTCCCTCAGTCTCCAGGATGTTGTGTGGTGGTCTCTTGCTGCTAATCGTGGTCTCTTGCAGCTAATAAAAGCTTATCGTTTGCCTCCCGTCTCCGAGAGTTATTGATGGTGCATCAGATACCTAAACAAATACTATCAAGTTCCATGCACTGTACTCCAATGAATGAATGCATATGCAGTTGTAAATTCCAAATATCACATCTTAATATTATTTCAATCAACAAACTATTCTGTGGTAGTAAATTTAGAAAGAGTTGTTAAGCTTTTCTATCCAGTTTTCCATTTCAGCTTGCTCCCTGTACATTGGAATCAAACCACCATAGTGGGTTGAAGGTTAGTATTACTTAGGAGAAATGTAACTAAGTATTGTATAATATACATAAATTTCATTACTAAATGCTAAACCAAAGAAAATAACTGTAATAAAAAGTGAATATACTCTTGTACACCTTGTACCTTTGAAGTAATGTATATAAATAGAATAGAATTTTAAGTACATTATTATTAAATTTCTGCTGTTTATAGCAATATTTATGCTAGATATTTATTTATCAATATAAACACTAAAACAACATTGGGATACGGTAATTTTGCTATTTATTTTCCTGGAGAGGAACTTGTAAGGTTACAGAAAAAGTCAATATAAAATCAAAATTATATCCATATAATTAGATGTAAACCTCATATAATCATCAATACAGTATTTCCATTTGTCTTAGTATCTTCTGCCTCCATTTACTGTGGTATAAGTCAAGCACTGTGCTTTCTACAAGCATCCTACTTGACTTCCATTAGACTCGGTAGGTTTATCTATAAAATTCTATTATATTTCTTTTATTTTCTGTAAATGCCTGCAAGAAAATAAATCTCAAGGTAGTATATGAAAACAGACATGTATTTGACAATAAATTTACTTTGAACCTGCATCTTTGTTGTCTATCTGGATTCAGATTGCCACTTAAGATTCAGGATTTGCTGTAAGTAGATGATTGGAAGGGAGGGTTCCACTGGAAATATTGAAATTTTAATTGGCTGAGGCAGTGTTTATGTCCAGTCCACCAACAAAACATCTCTATCTGCCCAGTGGAATTTTCTGCTGTTAAAGATTTTGAAAGATGGAGAGCATCCCAGACCTGCTGTGTGTTAGCATTCTTCAAGGAAACAGTGACCCACCTTTATTGCCTTCAACAACATTGGAAAGGGTGGGATATGGTACTTAACTATTCACAACATTTTGGTTCCCTTCCTCTCCCTTTTGTCTGTTACTTAAGCTCAGCAATAACAGTACACACCCCTTTATCTTTAATGTTCTGAAGTGTTAATTCACTATCACCTAGTTATATAATTGCAAAGAATATCACTTAGTTTTGAACATTTGTCCTAATCATCATGCTAGGAGGTAATCATTATCTGCAACTATGGCACTACTCTCAGTTCAGCAGGTCTCCTTCCTTCTTGCTACGATATGTTTTAGCTTCACTTTCACAAGTAAGCACTTACCATACCCTTTTCCCTGATGATTAGATATGCATTTGAAATAATCATTCCCAAATTACCACATATTTCTGCTGGAGATATTAACTGTAACCATTTAACTGAAAATACTTTAAAATCTAAGGGCATTTGTATCTGGGGGTAATTCAGAAGGCACAATCATTTCATCCCAAAAAGGGAGAAGCATTTTAAGGGAGGATTAGACGTGGCTGACAAGGAAGTTCAAAAGCAGCTTAAAAGCAGAAGAGAAGGCATACAATATTGCAAAAATTATCAGGCAGCTAGAGGATTGAGAAGCTTTTAAAAACCAATTGAAGACAATTAGTAAGGTGATAAAAGAGGAAATATGAAGTGTTTTCAGTTATGAAAGATGTAAGGGAGAGGTAAGAGTGGACATTGAACTACTGGAAGCATAATAATAAGGAACCTAAAACATTGGCTGATGAACTGTATGAATATGCGGCATCAGTTTTCACTATTCAAGAGAGATAGGGCAGAAATGAGTGTAGTTGTTTTTTTAAGGAGAAGATGGTTGGAAAACTGAAAGGTCTTCAGGTGGATAAGTCACCTTGACTGGACGGACTACATCCCAGGGTTCTGATAGTGGAGGCATTATATAAAGAATCATTAGAACCTGGAATAGTTCCAGGGGACTGGAAAATGACAAATGTCACTCCACTCTTTAGGAAGAGAGAGAGGCAAAAGACAGGAAGTAATAGGCCAGTTAACTTGACTTCAGTGGTTGGTAAAATATTTGAGTCAACTATTGATGATGAGATTTTGGGGTACTTGAAGCCATATGATAAAATAGGCCGAATGTATTCCTTAAGGAAAAATTTTGCCTGACAAATCTGTTGGAATTCATTGAGGAATTAATAGGTAGAATAGACTAAGGAGAGTCAGTGGGTGTTTTTTTACATGGATTTTAAGAAGGCCTTTGACAAGGTGCTTCACATGAGGTTGCTAAGCATTATAAGTGTCCATGGTTTTACAGGAAAGATACTGGCATGTATAGAAGATTGGCTGACTGGCAGGAACAAAGAGTGAGGATAAAAGGAGCCTTTTCTGATTGGCTGCCAGTGACTAGTGGCATTCCACTAGGGTTGGTGTTGGAACCACTTATTTTTCATGTTATATGTCAGTTGTTTGGATTACAAAATTGATGGCTTTGGGACCAAGTTTACAGATGATACAAAAATAGATGGAGTGTTGGGTAGTGTTGAGGAAGCAAAGAGTCTGCAGAAGAAGTTAGACAGATTAGAAAAATGAACAAAAGCAGCAGATCAAATATAGTGTAGGGAAGTGTACGGTCGTGCACTTTGGTAGATGTAATAACAGTGTAGACTATTTTCTAAATGGGAAGAAAATTCAGAAATTAGAGGTGCAAAGGGACTTGTGAGATCTTGTACAGGATTTCCTAAAGTTTAATTTGCAGGTTGAATTGTTGGTAAGAAAGGCAATTACAATGTTAGCTTTCATTTCAAGAGGATTAGAATATAAAAGCGAGGATGTAATGCTGAGCCTTTACATTCAAAAGAATAATCTCAGGAATGAACGAGTTAATGTTTGAGAAGTGTTTGGTGGCTCTGGGCCTATACTTATTGGAGTTTAGAAGAATGAGTTAGGATCTCATTGAAATCAATCAAATAGGCCTCGGTAGAATGGATGTGAAGAGCATGTTTCCTATGGTCTAGGACCAGAGGGCACAAAGGACATCCCTTTAGAACAGATATGAGAAAGAACTTCTTTAGCCAGAGGTGGTGAATCTGTGCCACAGACAGCTGTGTGGGTATACTTATAGTGGAGATTGATAGGTTGCTGATTAGTAAGGGCATCAAAGGTTAACAAGAGAAGGCAGGAGAATGGAGTTAAGAGGAATAATAAATCAGCCATGATGAAATGGTGGACCAGACTCAATAGGCTAAATGGCCTAATTCAGCTCCTATGTCGAATGGTTTTATGGTCTTTAATAGAGTTCCAGAGAAAACAATCAAATTGCAAAATGTAAACAATACAGTGATGGAATATAGAAGTACTGAGTGAGAAAGTGTTGTGTGTTGAAAGAATGCAGCAAGCAAATGGATACTCAAACCAAGGGAATTCTTTTGTAATCTTGTGCAGAGGGGAGCAGGAAAGAAGTATGAGAGTTGTCATCCCAGTGGTTTACGATTACCTGGGTTGAATATTTACCCAGACATCCATGTGACACGCACACCCATGTGTTTTTGACATTTTTCTCATAGCAGTTACACATTTGAAGACGTAACCAGCTGTGTGCTCCACAATTCCTCCTTTGTCAGCATAAATTGAGCTTTTGGATGCAACCACTCACAACGCAACTGGAAGTACAATGTGCAATTTTACTGCATTTTATAGAAGACGTGCCTATCCTGAAGTGACGACTGGGCACCCACAGAACTGTCTGCAGCTACTCAATCCTTTCCAAAGTCCATACAGTGCATTCAGACTTCAAGGCTGGGTTTCATTTTCAGTGATTACCTGCTAATGCACTTGTTCAGCGATGACACTGCTGGTGAAGTTTATTACGGGAGGTACCACTATTTCAATGACTGCGAATGCCTGGTGGTTTGGAAATCACTGGAAGGAGGCCAACACAGGATCTTCAGAGGCACTGTGGCTTTAAGGGCCGATACCCTTCCCAGACAAATGTGCAGCTTCAATAAATTGAGTCTGATCCCACTGGAAGCCATATAGGTTCTGTTCTACCTCTTGGTTCAAAGAGTAAACCATCATACTACTGTTTCTATCAAAACCAGGATTATTTCTAAACTGATGGAGATCAATATTTGACCATCACATTATATGCAATGCCTCTAGCACACCAAAACAAAAGGTGAATTTCTACATCTAGGGCTTGGGCCTTGAGATGATGAAAACATGATCACAGTTAAAAAAACACAAGAAACAGGTTGAAACCAGTCAATTCTGTGAAAGTGGAAGGAATCATTTGTTATAGAAGTGGATAGTGTGGAAGGAGCCAAAGGCAGTTAATGCACTTCTTAGAGGTTAATTAAGTCAAGACCATGAGAATAAAGAAGCTGATGATCTAATGAAGGTAGCTTCTGCTTTGCAGGTATTCAGTTTCTCACTGGTTTTGTGCATTGTCAACTACATATTTCATCTCCAAATAGTTTAATCAAAGTATTTAAAAATCATAGCTTATTTGTCTGTTAGGTATCTTCCATAATTATTGAGGTACATCAGTAACAAAAATAATTTGGGTATCCATCATTGCTAAAGATAAACAATAAAATCAATTAACACTAAAATGGGTGTAATTGTAGTAGGCCTCCGTTAGTCTCGATAGACCATGGATTTGGGCCTTGGAAAATTTCCAGGGCGCAAGCCTGGGCAAGGTTTTTTTTATGGAAGACTGGCAGTTGCCCAAGCTGCAAGTCTGCCCTCTCCATGCCACCGATGTTGTCCAAGGGAAGAGCGTTAGGACCCATACAGCTTGGCACTGGTGTCATCGCACAGCAATGTATGGTTAAGTGCCTTGCTCAAAGACACACACACAGCCTCAGCCAAGGCTCGAACTAGCAACCTTCAGATCCGTCAGTTCCACGGAGGCATGGAAGGCCACATCAACATGCGTGATGAGTTGTCAGACCCATTTCCCATCAGCAACGGTGTAAAACAGGATTGTGTTTTGGCTCCTACTCTGTTTGGACTATTCTTCACTGCTGTTCTTCGGGAGGTCACATCAGATCTGAAGTCAGGGATCTTCCTACAAACGAGGGTTAATGTCGGGCTCCTCAACCTCGCAAGACTGAGAGCAGAAAGAAAAGTCAGGGACATTGTGGCACATGAGCTACGGTTTGCTGATGACTGTGCACTGGTTGCCCACTGTCTCGAAGACTTACAGGAGATCACCAGTCGCTTTGCCAGTGCAGCCAAAAGCCTCAGACTGACAATCAGCCTGAAAAAGACGGAAGTTTTGTACCAACCGGCTCCTGGCTCAAGCTACGAAGAACCAACTGCCCTCATTGATGACACTCGTCTCAATGCTGTCAACAAGTTTTTTACCTGGGCAGCACAATAACATCCTCAGCTTCTCTGGATGTGGAGATTGAGTCAAGAACCAGAAAAGCCTGTTTTGCCTTTGGTCAGCTGAAAGATCGAGTTTGGTCACAGAATATCAGGTTGGCCACCAAGTGCAAGGTATACAGCGCCGTTGTCATAACAGCCTTGCTATACGGATGTGAGACGTGGTGCCCATATCAGAGTCACTTACACCAACCTGACCAACTGCAGCAGCGTCACCTACGTTCTCTGATGAAGATCACCCTGCGAGACAAGGTCTCCAATATCGAGGTCCTCTCTCGAGCTGGAATGCCAGCAGTTACAACCTTGGTGATGTCAGCCCAACTACACGGCAGGACATGTTGTCAGAATGCCTGACGGAAGACTGCCCAAGGACATCCCAACTGTCCAGTGGTACCTGAAAACGAGGAGGCCAGTGACTACGGTACAAGGATATTCTGCACAGGAGCCTCAAGAAAGCTGACATTGCCCCATTGACATGGGAGGATCTCGCTCAAGATCGCTCACAGTGGAGGGACGCCATCAGAAAAGGTGTGGATGCTGCTGAGAACAAGCTTATAGAGGCAACAGAGGAAAGGCACAGGAAACGCCACAACAGAGCTTCTGCCCCTGCTGCCCCTCCAGGCCTCACCTGCCAAGTATGTGACAAGCACTGCCTGTCAAGGATCCGCCTGTACAGCCACTCCAGGATGCACATATCAAACCCCACTGACTGACTGAAAGGAACCATCATCATCCTATGGGATGGATAGCCAGAGAGAGAGAGAGACAGAGACCTGTCAACAAACTGTATTGAAACTATAGCAGCAACTACTGCATAGCATAAGGCAAGATCCAAAGAATGGGCTTATTACATAATATAGTGGTCTCTGTACAATATGAAAACTGAAAACTCACATGCACTCCACAGGGGGAGCCAAAGATTGGATCAGCATTTCACATCATACATCACATTAATAGAGTATTATTTAGTTAAGATATTAAGGTTAGTTTAAATGGGTTTGTTTTAGATTCTTCCATTGATAGTTAACATAGCACTGTGGTGTCATCTGTTCCATTGTGTAACACTGATGAATTTGAATGATGAATCTGTCTCAGTAACCTCTTAATATTGACAATATACTAATTACGTAACCACAATGAATAGTTAGAAATTTAGCGTATTATAAAAATGAACTTAATGATGCTTCAAATAAATTATAAATTTAATGCAGGATAAAAATTCATATGGATGAAATCCAATATACCTGTGATCCATTTCCCATTATAATTGGTTGATTATTTACTTTCAAAGTTCAAAGTATATTTATTATCAGAGTATGTACACCTTACACAACCTTGAGATTTGTTTTCGTATAGGCAGCTACAAAACAAAGAGACCCAATAGAACCCATTAAAAAAAGACTCGTCTGACACCCAGTGTGCAGGAAAAAAGTGCACAAACAATAAAAGTAAGCAAATAACATTCAGAGCTGAAGTTCACAAAAGTGAATCCACGCTGTGATGGTGGCAGGCCACAGCCCCAGTTTGGTGCAGAGATGAGTAAACCTTGCGGAGCGACGAGCTGAAGTCCAATGTAGCGTCGAAAAAAACTCCCGGAGCAGTGATGGACCGGCCCATCCCTCACCACTGGCCCGGACATCCTGACCTTTTTCGATCTGGCCTGGCACTTAAATCATTCAAAGGTTTGGTCATTCCTTGCTCCCAGACCCAGGCCCTGATGCTTTGATAAGCTCTTGGTCCGGTGCCCTGCCACCTCAGTTCGGCCCAATTCTGGATGAAGTCTGTACTTTGTAAAGAGAACATAACAAACTAGGCAGTGAATAATGTAATGAAAGAAAACTAATTTATATAGTGCAAACATGAGGAAATCTGCAGATGTTGGAAATTCAAACAGCAACACACACAAAATGCTGGTGGAACACAGCAGGCTAGGCAGCATCTATAGGGAGAAGTGCTGTCGACGTTTTGGGCCGAGACGTCGACGGCGCTTCTCCCTATAGATGCTGCCTAGCCTGCTGTGTTCCACCAGCATTTTGTGTGTGTTGTTAATTTATATAGTGTTTTCCGAAGTTGTTTTAATGGTAATAATCTGCGTGTTTTTGCTTTACTGTATTTTATGTCAGTGTTGGATAAGCAAACAATGTAACAAACTTATACACTGCAGGTTTCCAAAAATGGTACTTTAAAGTATGTGACAAGTTTATCTGTTTATGGAGATCTGGTCGAGGATCAAATGGTGGCCACAACACTGGGCAAATTCCCTGCTCTTCCTGAAATAATCTTGTGGAATCAAATCACTTCCTGGTTTTATATCAATAACAGTAGTGTTGTGGAATCTTCCAAACTGGCTATCTGAGGGTTTGGTCTTCTGTTTCATCTGAAAATCAATGCGTTAAGAAATTCATTGTACAAACGTTTGTACATTGAAATGTGCAAATAATGGCATTGTAAAGGAAACACATCAGTTTTTAACTGTGCCAGTGGCATCGGATTTTCCTGTAAGGATGTGTCTGATTTAATGACATCAGTCATAGTCATTTCCACATTATTGCAGTACACCAGCTGACACTGACCTGTGCCAGTTGACCTAGGGGATCACTTAATCTAACTCTGCTAGAAGTTGTCATGTCATTTAGAGTGTATTATTTAGAAGAATGTCAAGACCAACATGGAAATGAATATCCTGCTCTAGTCTCTCACCCTTAAAGATCTTGCTGGTAAACATGGACTCCCATATATGGGCCCAGGGAGTCTTCAGATTGGAGGGTATTCCTTGTGGCCAGGACAATGGCTTTAGATGGTAGTCCCAGTATTGCAAGGAATTGAATCACCTTATACATCAATTTAAGCAACAACAAAGCCATCACCAACAAATGCAGAACTGCACTTATACTTTACACCTTGCATTACACTCAGTTCATAAATCTAACAATCAATGCTTCACTAAGTATTCATTTGCCCCCTACATACATGAGATGGGTTGAGTGAGCTAGGTCTTTTTCTTTGGAGCAAAGGAGGATGAGGAGTGACTTGATAAAGTTGTATCAGATGATAAGAGGCATAGATTGAGTGGATAGTCAGAAACTTTTTTTCCCAGGACAGAAATATGATGGGGCATAACTTTAAGATGATTGTTGGAAAGTATGGGGGGGTGGGTTACAGGTAAGTTTTTTACATAGAGTGGTGGGTGCATGGAACTCTCTGCCAGGGTTCATGGTAGAGGCAGATGCATTAAGGACATTTATTAAACTCTTGGACAGGCAAATGGATGATAGAAACATGGAGAGCTATGTAGAAGGGAAGGGTTGATTGTAGAGTAGGTCATAAGTTTGGCACAACATTGTAGCCTGTACAGTTTTATGTTCTATATACTCATACACTACTTCAACATTCATGCATCCAACTGACACTTTACATATATCTTCAACTGACAGATACATAACAAAAACAGATTGTAATACACTCTCACTCTTCCCTTTCCCTTGCTAAAGGTGGCACGCAATCTGGAGAGGGTCCTTACTGATTAATTTACTTTGAAGAGAAGATGTTCACCATCACGGGCTAGTGGCCACAGAGCTTATGACTAAAATCAGTGAGGATGTCAACTTGCTCAGTTCTAATCCTCTTTGTTTACACCACCACTTCCTTCTAATCCTACACACTCTTCAGCTTCATAAGATTCAGATGGTTTATTGATGCTCTCTTACCTGCCCCTGAATCATACCACCATGGCATTGTGCCACTCTCAATTTAAAGAGTGCCAAGAAGTACAATTCAATCCACCCTTATCTGACAAGTTGCCAAGGACTCAGGAAGATGTTGCTATGCTTCTGCATCTGACACTGCCACCCATCTGCTCAGAACTTGGCTTTGTCTGGATGAGGGGGTAATTTAGACTCAGGACATGGAAGCACTGAGTCACTATACATGAGTAGCCAATGACAAAACTGGGGGGCGGGATTACCTTACACACCAGTTAGCTGCAAGGCCAAGTCACACACCAGTTCTGCTCCAGAGTACTGAAATGGTGATATCCATTTGGCCACCTGTTGACAGGATACCTGATGCTTATCCAGGTAGAGATGCTTGGGGTTCTATCCTTCTTCCTGGGAAGCCTGCATGAAATGGTTAGGAAATTGAAGAGCCCAGTTCCAAATATACACAAGGATGTCTGTGGACCTTGAACCCCAATCTTTTCAATATGAAAAGCTCCATGGAAAAACTTACAGCATTAGTGGTCCAAAGAAGGAAATCTCAGTTTCCATTGTAGCTGTTATTCAGAGTATTTCTGACTTCACCACCAAAGCTCATCCGTTGTGACTATGCCTCTGGATTTCATTGATGGAAGAAGCTTTGAGGGAGCTGTGGTACTCTGAGTCTCCACGACCTGAGGAGATTGAGGCGAGCAAGGCTTCCCTCCTCCCACTGTGTTCTAACCAATTTTTACAGGATCTCCATTGAGAGTGTCCTGATCAGCAACATCACCATCTGGTATGGGAGTTGCAAGGTGTCTGCCCTGAAGACCCTACAAAGGATTACGAGGGACTTCTGAGAGGATCATTGGGGCCTCTTTTCCACCCATCTGAGATTTTATCAGGAGCGGTGCACATGCAAGCCCCTTAGCATTATCAAGAAACCCTTCCATCTGTCCACAATTTCTTTGAAGCTCTACCATAGCATTAAAACAAGGATTGTGAGGGTGGGAAATAGCTTCTTTCCCCAGGCTGTGGGACTACTGAACTCCCTTCCATCACCCAAGTCTCATCACATATGAAATGCCAGTAGCATTATACTGTTTACTTTTTAACTTGTTTTATAAATGTACCTTGTGCTGAATATCAATCTTTGTTTACGTTTTATTTAATTTAGAGATACAGCACGGAAAAGGCCTTTCTAGCCCTTTGAACCTGGCCACCAGCAACCCCTGATTTAACCCTATCCCAATTACGGGACAATTTACAATGAGCGATTAACCTACCAACTGTGGGAGGAAACTGGAGCATCTGGAGAAATCCTGCATATTCCACAGGGAGGACCTACAAACTCCTCACAGAGGATGCCAGAATTGAACTCTGAACTCTGACACCCCAAGCTGTAATGGCATCGCACAAACTGTGGCACTTCTGAAATATATTTTGTTATATGTTAATTTATTTGTGGTAATATTACTTTATGTGTTGTATGTGAATTATATGTACTGTGTTGTGCACCTTGGTCCAGAGAAACATTGTTTCATTTAAGACTATACAGTGCTTCCAAACTTGCCTCTTTCAGTGGTGCTGCTACAACTGCCTTTCCTTTCATACCCTTGGCGTTGCCCATCATCCTGAAAGCCAATCGTGAGATGGTGCAGTCTGCAGACTGGCCACTCAGCTTTAAAATTGCTTCTGTTAAATCTTCATTGATATCTGCCACCATTTACACTTACTGCTTCACCACCAGGAGATCAGGAGATGTTCCGGGGCTAAAGGAGCGAAACAGCAATGAATGGTGGTCCCTCACTGATGACCCTGCAGCTGACCAAACCGTTGAAGGTGTGGCAGGCAGCAATGTCAAGCAGGAAACATCTTCCTGTAAGTCTCATTGAAAGTGAGCAATCATCCACCAGTTTGTCTGGTCCTCCTGAGGGAACAATTCTTATAAATAAAATAAAATAGTGTGCAGAAGCCACACACAAAGGAAGGGTACAAGATGGATTTGGGAGAGATAATGTGTATAAAGTTGTTTTGTTTGATCTAACTAATTAAGTTATTGAGTCTTTGTGTTTGAGGGGGCACTCAGCTCTCTGCAAAGCCATCTAGTCAGTCCCATTCCCCTGCTGTTTCCCAAGAATCCCTCAAAACATTTTTACTCAGTCTTAAAATTCAGTTTCTCTCACTTCTGTTGACTTTAGATCAGTGCTCTGCTTTCGGAGCGGGCTGGTGTTCACAAATAGTTGCAAAACCTGGTTTAGCTTGGGTTAAGCACTTTCTACGTGTATACCCAACACATATGTCCAGGCAAAGAAACATGAGTGGCCACATTTTTAAACAATATCCTATTCTAGAGAAAAATTATTTCCCTCTTAAATGACGAAGGGTCTCAGCCCAAAACATCAACTGTTTGTAGATGCTTCCTGACCTGCTGAGTTCATCCAGTATTTTACTTATGTTTTTCTGGACTTACGGCATCTGCAGAACCTCTTGAGTTCATGATTTGCCTCTTAAAGTCTTTTTTTCCAGATTCAATCCTACCCATAAGCCACCTGGTAACTGATATTAATGCATAGCTGGTTCAGTGCACACAGGCAACTGAGTTTAATTTACGGACAAGAAGACAAAATATCCAATTTGGTGATTTTTAAAAATGTTTCTACACATTTCTAATGTCAATGCCCACGTCTATGTTGAGGGTGATAGAGTGCTGAGTGACGAGGTTTTGATCCTGACTTTCAGTACTGTCAGTGTGGAGTTTGCAGGTTGTCCCGATGGCCATGAAGGTTATTCTGGGTGCTCCAGCATTCCAGTGTCCTGGCTGGTAGGTTAGGTGGGTACTTTAGGTTACCCCTACTGTAGAATCAGGAGGAGATAATGAGGATCTGAAGGCAATAGGTCAGAGGAAAGAAATGACTCTAAGAACTGGCATATACTTGTTAGACCAAATGGCTCTTTCCGTGTAATAAAAAAACATGAAAGTAATTACATCCACTTGAGTTCATTTGCTGTAGTGATCATTGAAACCTGTAAATTGGAATAGACTGTGCATTTTGTACGAGTAGCACATAGAAGCAATTTTGAGCATATTTTCAGTGTTTACTCCCATATCCTGTTAAAATGCCAACTTTTTGGAAATTAAATTGGTGGACTTCCTCTCACAATTCACTGTACCCACTGTCATTTCCTCTTTGCCTTTCCTGTACATGATAACACTGCCAGTATGTAAATGCTTATTAATTATTTAATGTCAGAAATTGGATCATAAGGAAGTGAGTTTGCCCTTCATAATTAATTTCAAGATCTCTCAGTCATGAACCATCCCTCTGTTCCCTCAGATGCTGTCTGACCAGCTTAGTTTCTTCAGCAGTATGTTTTTTTTTTGCTCCAGATTACAGAAGCTACAGTGTCTTAACACTCAATACCTCCTGTAGTGGTGTACAGTTTTGTATTGCAACAAAGTGTAACTCCCGTTTAGCAGCACCAAAGATTAGGTGTGAACCAGTATCTCTGCGTACATTGAACAGCCTGTGGTTAATGAAGAGCTGTAATGCAAGATTATATTGGATTTGGAGTAGTGTATGTAGAATTGATTTATTTTATAAATTTTGTCTTCATAAGGTTCCATGGTCCTTTTACCCCACTGGGTCTAATTACTTATTATGGTCTTATAGTATTATGCTGTCCTTGCTTCACACTCTTTCTGCAGTGTCTTCTGAAATGTCACATTTTGTCTACCCTCCTGTTCTGCAACTCTTAAAGAACTTGTCTCTGATCTTCTGCTTTTCTTACTTTTCATTCTCTTAATGGGATCTTTGTTTATTGTTCATTAGGCCATGAAGCACTCTGCCTGAGTTTCTTTACATGAGCATTTCCAAGGACATGCTGTCTATCCCTACACAATGTTGGTGAAGTAACAAGTGTGTAAAAGTTATTTAACTGGGTTAGCAGTGAGTTACTGGCACAGAATGGGTCACCGTGGTTGTCTTGCTTATGGTTTTCTTCAATCTTGGGTGACAACCGTCTTGAAAAGTCTTAGGAGCAGGTACGCAGATGTATTTAATAGGATGTTGGAAAATTTAATGAATGCAGAAAATAATGTAAAATATAATTTAAATTTGGAGTTGAAATATTGTGGAAGTTCAGGATGGAGCAGAAAAGATCAATTCACCAAAACTCAGCTGTAAATTCACCAGAAATGTAAATTAAGTAATAAACACTTGCAGAAACAAATGTAAACTTTGTTAAACTGCCACAGTTATACATATCCAGTACGAATGCCCATTGAGCAGGACCATGCATAACCAGTGATTGGGTGAGATATCATACCCTCACCCCTCCCTTCAATGATCAAGCACATTAAGAATGCTTGTACATGTGTACATCACACATAAATGTGACGTTCACCTCCATATGCAGTCAGTTTTGATCTCCTGTGCACACCTTGGTCATGTGAATAGTCCAGTTTGTTTCTATGAGTGAACTGCAGAGTTAAATCAGCAGCTTTAGAAAAGGTTTCTTGAAAACAAAAAAGAAGTTAAAAAAATGAAGAAAATAAAAAGTAAAACCTTCACTAATGTCAAATTGCAATTCCTGTCATTGGTTTACTGCTTTTAGTTCTAAAACTGGACAATTAGCAAGATGCTAAAAATGTTGCTTACCTATGACCTTGAAAAGGATCCCAGGACAAATCAACCAGCTTTCTGTTGATACACATCTTCAATCTTCCAAGAAAATTTGCAGGTTTATCACTCCACACTGCTATTAGTCTATATAACTTGAAATATCACATAGCTACCATTTATTGTAACCAGTGATTGGTATGCACCTGGAATACTATGTACGTATATTTTTGGATACATCCACATTCCCACTTCTGGCTTCATAGGAAAAATAATTACATACTTACTTTAGTAAAGGGATTATTGATGGAAATCCCACAGTTTAAGAATGCTGTATATATCAAGTCTGGCTTCCAATAAGATGGCCAATGAGCCAGTAATTGAAAGACAGAAATTTAAACCTTGCAACAACAACAATAAAAAAGGAGATTTTAAATTATAAGGAGGTTGTTGGGAAATGAAATATTTTGCAATTCTGTATAATTACAAATTACACCAATTCTTTACAATTCTCTTTAAACAGACAGATAAAGACAGGCTTAACAAGAAAATGGAAATTACAAGAATAGGGTATAATGTAAATATATACATTATATGAAGAAGAGACAACAATAGAGAGTAAATCACGAAGAATTAAGAAGATGGGAGATAAGAAAAGATATCATTTGACAAGTAGGGAAGATATATTAATTTACTTCTAATTGTTTTTGCCATGAAAGATAATCATACATTACAATTTTTTTTTAAATTGGCTAGTTTTGTATTCTTATGCCAGGTGATAAATATAACCAGGTTTTTTTTTTGGTATTATCATCTAAGCTGGATAATATTGACAATATCTGCTAATGATTTTGGTGACCACTATTCAAGACTGGAGAAAATATTTTGGAGGTTCCTCTCTATCCTTATTTTCAGTAATCAAAAAGATTACTGCTCATCAGTCTAGATTTCTTTTGTGAATAACACACCATTGCCATTTACATTTGTACCCAGATAAAATGATTTTATTTACTACCTTGCAGTCTTACTGTTAGGAATGAAGATGAGGAACGAGCAAGGAGAATGTCTCAGGAAGCTAGAGGAGAAAGCCTGCCAAACTGTGAAGAAAGGTACGTTATTTCTTAACCGATATACACTTTCCATTGAAATGATTGCTGGTGTTAACATGTTAGCAGTGATTTTGTTGCTGAAGTAGGGGGTTGTAATTGAAAGCAGTGGGTAGGGTTTAACTTAGGTCCTGGTAGAAATCAGGTGGTTGAGATCTGATCAATTTATACACTTCTCATCTGAAATGCCTCTCCATTAGTTTTGAGAGATGGTAGACAGAAATAACTACCCCATCCTTCTTGTAATGTGAACAAAGTAGATAGAAGAATACAGCATCATGAAATAATAAGGAGATGATTAGTTTGTTAAGGTCTTTTCATCAAAATATTATTTTTGGTCTTTTTTCCCAGCTGGAGTTCTCTGTTCTGGTGCAACCTTCCTCCCTTAGTAACACGAAATTTCATTGAATGTTCTACTGCAACTCTTTTGTTAAACAACTAAGCTCATAGCAACAAGGATGTTCACTCAATTTGTTTTAGTACTAGCAACTTGCAATTGATCATGCATTTTATAACTTTGCTAATCTTTTTAACCACAGTGAGGCTATTTGTTGCAGACTCAAAGGTGAATTCATTATTGCACCTTAAACTAGGTGAGGCAGTGGTGTGAACTATGGTCAGTTTTAACTTACAGTGTTGGAGGATAAAAAGGCTATTCCAAACATCCTTTATTATCCATTTTCTGTTGACAGCAATTGTTAAAATTGGTCTCAAAGGTAAAGAAAATTTTACAAAATGAGGGGTGGGGTTTAGAGTGGATGAGGAATGTTAGGTAGGAGAGCAAGATTAAATAGAAACATAGAAAACCTACAGCACAATACAGGCCCTTCAGCCCACAAAGTTTTGCCGAACATGTCCCTACCATAGAAGTTACTACGGTTACCCATAACCCTCTATTTTTCTAAGCTCCATGTACCTATCCAAAAGTCTTTTAAAAAACCTTATTGTATCCGCCTCCACTACCGTTGCCAGCAGCCCATTCCATGCACTCATCACTCTCTGCGTTAAAAACAACAACTTACCCCTGACATCTCCTCTGTATCTACTCCCAAGCTCCTTGAAGCTGTGCCCTCTTGTGGCAACTATTTCAGCCCTGGGAAAAAGCCTCTGACTATCCACACAATCAATGCCTCTCATCATCTTATACATCTCTATCAGGTCACCTCTCATCCTCCGTCACTCCAAGGAGAAAAGGCCCAGTTCACTCAACCTGTCTTCATAAGGCATGCTCCCCAATCCTGGCAGCATCCTTGTAAATCTCCTCTGCACCCTTTCTGTGGTTTCCACATCCTTCCTGTAGTGAGGCGACCAGAACTGAGCACAGTAATAGGCAGTTGTTACATAACTTCCAGTGTCTACACTTGCTGAAGCTAAACTGTGGTTAGTATCGTAATAAGTGATTATTGTTATAAACAGCAAAAAATAATAAGGCATTCATATCAACACACACAGTAAGCCATACATATTCCGTTTTTTTGTATACAGTTGAGTACTGAGGTAAAAAGTCACCTTGCCTTGTTTTCCTTACCATTATGAAAGACCAATCAAAATGCTTACTGAGCAGAACAGTTACCATCTAATGTCAGACACAGATTAAGTTAATATTCAGTCTGAAATTATGTTGATTTGAAAAATCCCTGATTTTTAATTAGTTGAAGTTTCCAATAAAAGGAGGGAATAAAAATCTTAACTTAAATCATTGGTAAAATATTATCTCAGTAAAATCTCATGTAAACATCTTCTGTTAAAAAATTTCATCTCAGTCAAACCTACAGATTTATTTATATGGATGAACTTATTTACTTTGATAAAATGTATTTACTTTTCACCAACTTCCTCAATAAACCTTGTATTCAGATACACAAGTTTATTTTATTGATGCTCTGGGGAATCTGCTGTTTCCAGGGCATCACTAAATAACCAATACAAATAAGGCATTAGAGAAACCGGTTACTGTATTCAGGATATTGAAATATTGAAATATATTGATGAGGTAAGTAATCTACATTCCATGTATTGAATAGAAGAGAGAATGATTCAATTATATTTTCACATTCTGTGTTTCAAGAATTTTTTTGACTTAAATAGCATTCTGCTCATAATGGTCCAGGCTAATTAGTGGTTCCTGAACAAAGGTTAATGAAGAGGCGTGTGTGGAAAGTCAACGCTACTGTATGGAATGATAAATAGAGAGATAATATTTTTTTCCTTTCTAACTTCACTGTCAAATGTACTGAAATCTGCAGAATCCAAATCAGGGTATGATTATATTCTGGCCAGTTGTCTTTAACAATGAATGATTGCCTGGAACTTCAATCTAGTGGCACTGTTTCTTTTTCAGCGCTTGTATATGAAAATAAGTTTGTTTTAAAGTGGCACATTGTTGTGATGGTTTCCGAGTCAATATGGGCCTCTGCCAAGACCTTGCCCAGGCATTTTCACCCTTACATTGATGACATGTTTAATGATATTCATGCTCACTTAGCGCCTTCCTGGGAGAAATTAACTTGTGTGGTTCCATAACATGCCCACAGAAGAACACTCTTTGCTGAATAATGGTAGCACTGCCTCATTATGATTTAGTGAGGTATTCCTGAGCAGATTCCAGCCCGTGAAAGGGACACTGACTCAGGTGCTTCCTTTAAATTACTTAAGTACCTGCTTCCTCCATAGTACTAACCACCCTGCCACCCCCCCTCACTCCCCAACAAACTCAGAAGCCTGCTGATCTTTCACAACCATGAGTTCTCATTCCTAATTATTAAAACTTCTAGAACTGAGTTTCTTAACCCAACCTCCAAATGTCACTGAAAACCCCTACCAGGATCATAATCCCATACCCAGTAAAGTGAATTTCTTGCTCTTCTCGGCTCTGATACTCTGATTAAGTGGTACGAGAGCATCTGCAAAGCAGTTATATCCATGCCTAAATATACTTCCACACTCTTCTTTCTGCCATTTAGTAACACCCCAGCTATGTAATCTTTGTGTAGGTGCAAACTTCTTCCTCCTTTATGAGGGAAAGTAACATCCTTGCATGCCCTTGCTGCAACCATCATGACAGCCAAAAGTTAACAATAAATCTGGGATTATCCGTGGCAGATCTACTCTCCACTTCCATCATGCTGCACGATAGGCAATGCCAAAGAGCGTGAAGTCTGATACTTCCAAAGTCAATTTATATAACTGCTCTGAAATTAATTTCTGCAGTGCTTTTTCATTGCTCTGCTGAATTGATTGAAAAAACACAACTAATGATTTGAATGTGCTGTAAGAAAACACAAGTCTTCCCCCCACCATTGTCTGTCCCACCTTCAATCTCTTCTGCACCTGCAAGCAGTCTACCTCTTCCTAATATCACCTGTTTCCTGACTGCACTTTCTCTCATTCCTCACCAAGTTTCCTGTGCATTTCTAGATTTTCCCATTCATCAGAAATCTTAGGAAATCTAGTTAGAACATTTCTTACTGGAAACAAATTTAGAAAAAAATAAGTTTGGGTCTTTTCAATGTGGCTGCTAACCAACTTGCTAGCACATACATAACATTTTAGTTATTTCTCATAATCAATCTACCAAAATATTGGTTTCAATTTGTTTTTTTTAATGGTTTCTGTTTTATGTTGCTTCAAATGTTCATGTTTTTTCTGTTGGAGCACAAAAATAAAACCTCATCCTACACAATCTTTTAAATGTTTTGTCAGAATACTCTAGCATAATGACTGTAAAATTTATTTTTTAAATGTTCATTAACCTGTCTAGGAGCTTTATTTCATTGATATTGAAGGCATTAACTATTTTTGATTTTTTAATAATTGATCTGAGCACATTGGTTTAGTATTCACCACTGAATACATGGAGAAAATGAGCTTCCAAGGGATCATTTGCATACCTCTATTTTAATCCTCTGGGGAATCCAAGCAGAAAAATCCTCAGTTGTGTGCATTGAAATGTTTTCCTCCATTAAAGGGATGGTATAAACAGAAGTGATTTTCTGAGAGTTAAGAACATGTACAATATGCTTACTTTGTGTCTTCATTAGTGTTTAATTTTGAATTCTCATATAAACACCTTCACTTATGAGTTAAACTAAAATGAACAACTAAACTAATTAGCGATATATCTCTTAGAAATTGGATATGAGTGAAGATTTCAAGGGAGTTGGGTAGATAGAAACTACTTTCATTAGTTGAGCAGTCTATGTTTAGAGGACAGTCTAAAAATTAGAGCCAGTCCTTTAAAGAAATAAATTAGGAAATACAGCTACCTGTTAAGGTTTGTAGAAGTTTGAAACTTACTACTCCAAATGAGAATCCATTCCAGGTGAGTCATTAATATGTTTGATGGATTTTTATTAACCAGTGGTTTTAAAGAATATGGTGCAAAGACAGATATATAAAGTTAGATCACAAATCATCCACAAATTTATCTAATTGTAAAACGTCAGAACAGAATTTTGCAGGAGAGGCTGATTTCTAAGAAGGAAATACTCCTACTTCAGCTAAATTGCTACTGCATCCTTCTTTCATTACGTTCTTTGTAGACTGTACCTTACCAATACATTCCAGCCTTTGACCCTTTGGACTACTGCCCATAATCATCCAAAACACTGATGTTCATGCCCTGACTCAGGCAAAGTCCCGCCACTATTAAGTTAGTGGCACTATGTTGATTTGCGATTCGACAATGCCTGGATCTTAAGTTTTTCACTTTTCAAAAAATCTTTCCATGAACACATGCTCACCCCGTGACCTTCTCCAGCTCTACAGTGCCTTAGTATGTTTGTTTCCCTCCATTTCTGCTCATCCCTGAATTTAATTGCTCTGCTATCAGCTGTCAATATTTCAGTTGAAGTCATGTCTGGAATTCCCTCCTTAAATCTTTCCACTACTCTTTCCCAATTTGACTGTCCTTAAAATCCATCCCCTTGAACATTTTTTTTTAGGTGTTTGGCAATTCTCTGATTTTAATTCTTTCCTCATTGATCGTTATTCCTTCAAAACTCAAAGTCCTAAACTCTGGAATTAGACTGAGTCTTAGTATCTCCTTAGTCAACTCAGTGAGAAATTTTGTTTAATAATGCACCAAGAGCAATTTTGAACCTTTTACTGTGTTACAAATACTGGAGAAATTGATGTTCTTGGATTATACTAGCCACTGAAGTTTGTAATTACATACGTTGTGACAAATTTCACAGCCACTGCATACAGAGATGCCAGAGCAACATTTGTGGACATTGGTTTGATGAAATGAGCAAAGTTCATCTTCTAATATTGAATGAAAACTACTTTGTTAAACAGTAGAGGGTTGAGTCTTTATCATGACCCATTACTTTCCTGGCATAATTATCATCTAATTGTATTTATTTTGCAAACATATCAGCTATTATTTTTGTACCTAATCTGACTTAGAGTATGTATACTCTGTGTTCACTCAAGATATTTCTGTTGAATGCATTTTCTTTCAGTTCAATGTATTACATTGATTAAACATCCCTTGATATTTATATGGTGTCTTTAATACAGTAAAAGATCCCAAGGTGCTTCACAGACCATTATCAATCAAGCCTAACACCGAGCCACATAGTTATTAGGGCAGATGGTTGGGATCTTCTTATAAGATGAAGGAGAAGCAGAGAGGTCTAGGAATAGAATTCCAGAGTTTAGGACTTGGGTTCTGAAGGCACATCCATCAATAAGAATAAAATTAAACCTGAGATCTGCCAGACAACAAAACAGGAAGAACTCTAACAATTCAGCAGGTTCTGAGATAGGAAGAAATTAGTCAATTGGACCCAGTTCAGAATATTCCTTCTGTGTGAATTTAATAAAACTACAATTTGGTAAGCTACTTATGAAATCAACTGTGTAGATGTAAAAGGTGTTTTTATATGTTTTCATTTAAAATGCTGTCTTTGAATTTCAGGATGTTTGCTGGAATGTTCATACAAAGGTTTCCTTGAGTTAACCATTGCTTCCTTCTTTATGACTTTGCTAATACAGTCCAAAGCCAACACTTGAAGAAGTGCAATCCTGGGGACAGTCTTTTGACAAGTTAATGAAAAGTCCTGCAGGAAGAAATGCATTCCGAGAATTTTTACGAACAGAGTACAGTGAGGAGAATATGTTGTTCTGGCTGGCCTGTGAGGACCTTAAGAAAGAAGTCAACAAAAATATTGTGGAAGAGAAAGCAAGGTTAATATATGAGGATTATATATCCATCCTTTCACTTAAAGAGGTGAGTTCATGTTACATTAATCATTTTGGGAGTATTTAAGTAAAATATACTATCATGGAAACCAAGTGCTCATCAGAATACTTATAAGTGCACATAATAATCCAAAAATGTACTTTTGTAATTAGGCAGATCAATGATATAATCTAAATACTGAGAAGAGGTGTAGAAATAGTGATGTAATGGTTTAGAATGGGTAAATATAATTTTCTACAATTAGTGAATGGCCCCAGGATCATAGAACATTGATTCAAAGTGATGAAGAAATACACAAGAGAGATGAAGAAATATTTGTTTTAGACAGAAAATGTTTCACCTCAAGGAGCTCACTGCCTGACATGCCTTAATAAGTAGTGTTAATAAGTCTTTTGAAAGGAATTAGGAAAACATTTGGAAAAATAATAATCTGGAAAACATCGAGGGGAAAAAGTACAGGCAGATGCAAATGAATACAAAAAATAGGCTGCATGTCCTCTTATGTCACAACAATTCAATAGGAAAGAAAGTCCATTTGCACTTATTTTAATGTGCACATCTGCTTAAAATGTGCACACATTAGTTTATGCTGATGATCATTTCTGAGTCAGTCAGAGACCATCAGAACACTGGCCTACACATTTTGGGCACAATCAATGAGAGGGCCTTCTGTCAGATGGGAGTCTGTCACAAACTCTGTAATTTTGTGTTTGTACATAAGGGTGAAAACTGTTCTAATGATTTTTTGGGCATAAGGTTCTTTTTCTTTCAGTCAATTTCCTACCTATTTAAAATCACAGTATTTGTTAGTGCTCCAGTTTTTGGGCAGATTTTACTTCTTGCAGGGAGTAGGTGCATCACAACTACAACTGCCTGGAAAAATAAATGGTTGGTAAATAGGTTTTAACCATAGCTGAGAAAATAACGGAACCAAATTCAAACCGGTTGAAAAATATGTGGGTGTGAGGGAGTAAAGATGAGGATTCTTATAATCAACACTTACTATTCCTTTGAAAGCTGTTTCTATATAAAATGTTGCCACAGATTATCTACGCAGATTACCCCGGTCATTGTTTAAAACACGTTGCTCCAGAAAACCAAGTCTATCTGAAAAATATTATTTTTAATTCACATGGTTCTAATATATATTTTTAAAATTTATCCATTCTAACAGTCTGAGGAGAAGCAGGTAAATTCCAGTTTTTCAGATAGAATTTGTGTGGTATTGACATATTCAGATACAGTTAGAATAGCTTGGTTACTATTCTTTACCTAGAGACAAGACGTGAAAGTACATCTTAGGCTGATTTCCTTCTGTACTTGCACAGCTGTTAAGAAAATACTGAAGTGCATTGTCTGTATTACTTACATCCATCAAATACATGAGGAGTAAAAATCTTTACGTTACGTCTCCTTTCAAATGTGCAATGTGCAATTTATAGGAATTCATAATTAATGTTAAGTACAACAGGATAGTCAGTGTAACATAGAAATACAATTGTATCAGCATGAATTAATCAGTCTGATGGCCTGGTGGAAGAAGCTGTCCCGGAGCCTGTTAATCCTGGCTTTTATGCTGCGGTACCACTTCCCGGAAGGTAGCAACTGGAATAGATTATAGTTGAGATGGCTTGGGTCCCCAATGATCCTACGGGCCCTTTTTTACACACCTGTCCTTGTAAATGCCCTGAATCATGGGAAATTCACATCTACAGATGCGCTGGGCTGTCCAAACCACTCTCTGCAGAGTCCTGCGATTGAGGGAAGTACATTCCCATACCAGGCAGTGATGCAGCCAGTTAGGATGCTCTCAATCGTGCCCCTATAGTAAGTTCTTAGGATTTTGGGGGCCCATACCAAACTTCTTCAACCGTCTGAGGCGCTGTTGTGCCTTTTTCACCACACACAGTCGATATGTACACACCACATGAGATTCTCGGTGATGTTTAAACCAGGGAACATTAAGCTGTTCACCCTCTCAACCCCAGATCCACTGATGTCAATAGTGATTAGCCTGTCTGCATTCCTCCTGTAATTCACAACCAGCTCCTTTGTTTCTGCGACATTGAGGGAGAGGTTGTTTTCTTGACACCACTGTGTCAGGGTGATGACTTGCTCTCTGTAGGCTGCCTCGTTATTATTTGAGATCAGGCCAATCAGTGTAGTGTTGTCAGCAAATTTAATTAGCATATTGGAGCTGTGGGTGGCAACACAGTCATGGGTATACAGAGAGTAAAGGAGGGGCCTTAGTACACAGCCCTGAGGGGCTCCTGTGTTGAGGGTGAGAGGGGCGGAGGTGAGGGAGCCCACTCTTACCACCTGTCAGCAATCGACAGTAAGTCCAGGATCCAGCTACACAAGGCAGGGTGAAGGCCGAGGTCTCTGAGTTTCTTGTCGAGTCTGAAGGGAATTATGGTGTTGAATGCTGAACTGTAGTCCAAGAACAGCATTCTCACATAAGCATCCTTCTTCTCCACATGTGTAATGATGGTGTGCAGAACTGTGGCTATTGCGTTGTCTGTTGGTCGATTGTGTCAGCAGGCAAATTGTAGGGGGTCCATTGTGGGTGGTAACATGCTACACATGTAGTCCTTGACCAGCTTCTCAAAGCATCTGCTTATTATTGAGACAAGTGCGACAGGACGCCAGTCGCTCAGGTCCTTTTAGGTACAGGGAATAAACCAATTGATCTTTTAAAAGAATATTATCAGAAGCAATGACACTGCACAAACTAATGCTGAATTATAAAATTAAAAATGCTTCTTTTTATCTATAGATCATGAAGATGTGACCCATAATAAATCCTGACAAATATGGCTAGCATATTCACAGCTTAATTAGAAGATTAGAAGACATTATTCCTATTTCCCATTATTTGCAATATAAGCATGTAATAAAACTAGAATTCCTTAAGTTATATTCAGATGCTTCACAAATCTCCTCTAGAGGGCTCTGGAGGAGATCTAATGTATAAAGACTCTCAGTAACAGTAAACATGGACATACAGTGTGAACATTCTATGGGTATCTGTCAGCATTTGTTCATTATTGACTGCAAAATATGGATCATAACATTTAATATATAGTAGTGTTATTTGTTATATTCCTAATGGTATCAACTGCAAAAGAACCACAAGATAGATTGCAAGCTTCAGGTTTCTGGTTGTTTATTCTTAGTAGTTGGGTGTGAACATATTACAGGATGAGTCATGTTGACACTGTTACCTAGAGATTCAATAATCTTTTACACTCAATTATTGCACATTCTACAAAAGTATGGAAATTATCTTTAAAAATGCTCTTTTTGAAAATAATCCAGTTTTCTTTATAGTCCCAAAACAGTACCATTGTAATATATATCCTATACTATGGCTAGATCTGGTCAGAAGGAAATTATGTGGATAAATCCACTCATCTTCATGAAACCATTAATGGAATATCATCAAGGGTTAGAACAAAAAAAAAGTAAATGTAATTGAGAAAAGAGTTTAATATATCAAAGTTGACATGTCTAATGAGGAATAGATTAGGACACATAACCAAACCACTCTTAAGAGGATGATAAACCATCAGTACAAAGAGAAAAAAAAAGGATCATGATATATTAGAAATTTAAAAAAAATCCCTATATTTGTCATTACATGTTTAACCAAAATAGTATACATTGAGATAGGAATAAGTATCTTTTGAAGTGAAACTATAGTCCTGATTTTACATTATATAGATCCGTAATCAAGGGCGACATGATATCCTGCCTGTAGTCCCCACTTATTAAATGGTGATTGTGTTCCAATTCCTTAATATAAGGAGCTGACACTATTTTCTGACACAAATTGCCCTTACCACTTGCTCACCATTTTTACATTTTTTCTACAAGAAAAGCAGTAATTCGTTCATGCAATTTAACTCAGAGATATGATGTTATGAAGGATGGGCTAAACTTCATTGCTGTTGGAATCTCTATATACAGTACCTGTGGTTGGATTTGAATTGAAAATCTGTATTGGTAACCACAAAGTCTTTAAAGGATCACCTTGTATCAGAAAAAAATATTCTGTGAATTGCATGTTTTATGTTTATTTTGTGTATAAGAGATGTCCAATGATCTTGTGTGATCGAAGTGCTTCTATTTCATGTGAAGATTGTCTAAACAATACTTATGAGGTTCTCAATAACTGACAATTATTCAATGTCAAAGCTTTAGTGTTATGCCTTGAAAATTAAGATTTCACATACTTAGTTTTCAGAATTAATCTATTGTGTATGACCCCACACTTGAATAGGTACAAACTCGTATATGCAGTTTCAATAATTAGGAGTGAATGCAAGCACAGTATAAGATATAACCAACCTGTCTCTATATGGTGCGAAAGCTTTAATCACAATGTATTTAATTCTTCAGTTACTGCTGCAAAAAAAATCTGTGGTAATATGGTATAGATGATTAGCCTTCAAAATCTAATTTTCAAGCTTTATCAGAATACTTAATGTGTCTTCTGCTACATTTGCATCGATGATCTATATTGAATTCCTGTCCATTTCCCTGTCCCACATCTATAATACCTCTCACCTTCTTATGCCTACAGTCACCACGACTCCTGATTCCACTCCCAGTCACAATGTTATTACTACAGAAATTTTCGGTGCATCGCTGCTACCTATCAGAATTCTCGCTTTGACCCGCATTATTGTGGTGGAGTTTTCAACATCGTTAAATATAGCCATACACTTTCTATCACCTATTTCTTCAATTTTATTTCTATCACAATCCTGCTCCTGAAAAATAGTCCTATTTTTTCATTCAATTTTTCTTTCTTTCTTATTGCGGATTTAGAGCAGAGGGTATGCCAGGCAGGATAGTGGAATGTTCCTCTTGCGGAATGTGGGAAGGCAGGGAGACCTCCATAGTCCCTGACATCTACCCCTGCAAGAAGTGCATCCAGCCACAGCTTCTTTCAGATTATGTTAAGGACTGGAGCTGGAACTGGATGAACTCGAATCATTCAGGAGGCTGAAGGTTAATCGGCAGCACATACAGGGAGGCAGCTACTGTACACGTAAGGTGCAGGGCACATGTTAGCTAGGTGACCGTCAGGAGGAGGAAAGGGGATAGGCAGCCAGTACAGCGTATCCCTGTGGCCATGGCTGTTCCCTCAACATCAGGTATACCATTTTGGATACTGTTGGTGGTGGGGGTGGGGGTGGTGATGAGTTAGAAGAAGAAAGCCAATTTGATCAGTTTTCTGGCTAGGCACGATAGTGAATTGCTCCTCTAGCAGGATGTGAGAAGGCGCTGAGTCTGTGACTCAAATGGGGAGGAGGGAGAAGAGGAGTGCAATATTGATAGAGGATTCCATACTTAGAGAAGCAGACAGGAGATTCTGTAGATGTGAAAGAGTCTCCTATGTCCCAGAGTCAGGAGTGTCTCAGCTCAGGTCCACAGCTTTCTAAATGGGAGAGTGAGTGGCTGGAAGTCGCAGTACATATTGGTATCAACAAAGTAAGTAGGTAAAAAGGGAGGAGGTCCTAAAGAGGGAATATAGGGAGTTAAGTAGAAAGCTTAAGGCATCCGTGGTAATAATCTCTGGATTGCCACTTGTGCCATATGCCAGTGAGAGTAAGAATAGGATGATTTGGCAGATGAATACTGTGCGTGGTTGAAGATTTAGTGCAGGGGCATTGTTTCAGATTTTTGGGATCTCTTATGGGGAAGGTATAACCTGTACTAAAAGATGGGTTACTCATTGAATCTGATGGGAACCAATATCCTTGCAGGCAGGTTCGCTAGAGCGGTTAAGGAGGATTTAAACTAACTTGGAGAGAAGGATGGAGCAGTTGCTCTGCAAGTAGATGCAGTGTGTAGTGGGACTGTGAGGAAGAACAGGCAGATTATAAGGCAAAGTAGCAGTCAGTGGGATGAGTTGAAGTATAACATGGGGACAAAAACAAAAAGGGTGCTGAATACAGGATGGAAGGTGTTATATTTAAATGCACGTAGTACACGGAATAGATTATCTTGCAGTGCAGTTAGAGATTGACAGGTATGCCGCTGTGGGCATCACTGAGTTGTGGCTGGAAAAAGATCATAGTTGGGAGCTTAACATCCAAGGGTACACACAAGGACAGAGAAGTAGGCAGACAGGGGGAGGTAGCTCTGTTGGTGAAAACAAAACAAAATCATATTCTCAGAAAGAGGTGACATAGAATCAGAAGAAGGAGAATTCTTGTGGGTAGATTTAAGAAACTGCAAGGGTAAAAGGACATGATGGTAGTTATATACAAGTTGCTAAACAACGGCCAGGATGAGGGGTACAAATTTAAATGAGTGATAGGAAAGGTATTGCATGTAAAATGGGCAATGTTGCAATAATGATAGGGCATTTCAATATGCAGGTACACTGGGAAAATCAGCTTGGCGCTGGATTCCAAGAGGTGGAATTTGTAGAATGTCTATGAGATGCCTTTTTAGAGCTCCTTGTTATTGAGCCCACTAGGGGTAAAGCAAACACCAGGAAATCTGCAGATGCTGGAAATTCAAACAACAACACACACAAAATGCTGATGGAACACAGCAGGCCAGGCAGCATCGATAGGGAGAAGCGCTGTCGACGTTTCGGGCCGAGACCCTTCGTCAGGACTCGCTGTCGACGTTTTGGGCCGAGACCCTTCATCAGGGGTAAAGCAATTCTGGATTGGGCATTGTGTAACGAACCAGATTTGATTAGGGCATTGTGTAATGAACCAGATCCTTAGGAGGCGGTGATCATAATAGGATAGAGAGGGAGAGGATAAAGTCAGATATATCAGTATTCCACTGGAGTAAAGGGCATTACATAGGCATGAGAGAGGAGCTGGGCCAAGTTTATTGGAAGGGTATACAAGCAGTGATGAGGGCAGAGCAGCAATGGCCTGAGTTATTGGGGGCAATTTAGAATGTGCAGGATAGATACTATACATCCCAAAGATGAAGAAGTATGCTAAAGAGAGGATAATGCAACCATAGCTGACAAGGGAAGTCAAAAACACCATGAAAGCAAGAAAGAAAGGGCATATAATAGAGCAAAATTTAGTGGGAATTTAGACAATTGCGAAGGTTTCAAAAACCCATCAAAGGCAGCTAAACAAGCCACAGGGAGAGAAAGAATGAAACAGGAAGGTAAGCTAACTAATAATGTAAGAGGATACCACAAGACCTTTTCAGATATATTAGGAATAGAAGAGTTCGGAGTGGATATTGGACCATTGGAAAATGACACAGGAGAGGTAGTAACGTGGGTCAAAGAAATGACAGACAAACCTAAAAGCATTTTGCATCATTCTTCACTGTGGAAGACATTAGCAATACGCCAGATATTAGAGAGTGTCAGCTTGCAGAAGTGAGTGCAGTTGAAATTACTAAGAAGGTGCTTGTGAAGCTGAAAGGTCTGAAGATAGGTAAGTCACTTAGGTCAGTTGGACTGTACTCCAGGGTTCTGAAAGAAGTAGCTGAAAAGATAATAGAGGCATTAAAATGATTGTTCAAGTTCCAGAATGGTTCCAGAGGACTGGAAAATTGCAAATGTCACTCCACTGTTTAAGAAGAGAGGGAGGCAGAAGAAAGGAAACTACACTGACTTTAGTGGTTGTGAAGATGTAGGAGTCCATTACTAAGGATAAAGTTTCGTGGTACATGGAGGCACATAATAAAATAGGCAAAGTCAGCATGGTCTCCTTAAGGGGTAATCTTGTCTGACAAAAGTGTTGGAGTTCTTTGAGGAAATAACAAGCAAGATAGACAAAAGAGAGTCATTGGAAGTTGTATACTTGGATTTTCAGAAGGCTTCTGACAAGGTTCCGCACATGAGGCTGCTTAACAAGATAAGAGCCGATTGTATTACAAGAAAGATACCAGCATGGATAGAAGATTGGTTGACTGGCAGGAGACAAGTGGAGGGGAGGGGTAAACGGGGCCTTTCCTGGTTGGCTGCCAGTGACTAGTGGTGTTCCGCCGGCATCAGTGATGGGACTGCTTCTTTTCACATTATGCTAATGATTTGGAATATGGAATTGATGGCTTTTTGGGCGTTTGAAGATTATACAAAAAGTGGCAAAAGGAATATAGTATAGGGAAGTGTATGATCATGCACTTTGGTAGAAGGAATAAAGAAGTAGACTATTTTCTAAATGGGGAGAAAATTCAAAACTCAGAGGTTCAAAGGGAGTTGGGAGTTCTAGTGAAGGATTCCCTAAATGTTATCTTGCAGGTTGAGTCGATGGCATGGAAGGGAAATGCAATGTTCATATTCAATTCAAGAGGACTAGAATATAAAAGCAAGGATGTAATACTGAGGCTTTATAAGACATTAGTCAGACCAAACTTGGAGTATTGTGAACACTTTTGGGCCCCTTACTTAAGAAAAGATGTGATGGCATTGCAAAGGGTCCAGAGGAGGCTCACGAGAACAATTCTGGGAATGAAAGGATTAACATGTGAAGATCTTTTGATGGATCTGGACCTGAATACACTGGAATTCAGAAGAATGGGGGGGGGGGGGCGCATATCATTGAAACTTATCGAGTACTAAAAGGACGAGTTGTGGTTGTGGGGAGGAGGATGTTTCCTGTAGTGAGGGAGTCTAGGACCAGATGGCACAGCCTTAGAATAGAAGGACATCCATTTAGAACAGAGATGAAGAGGAATTTCTTAAGTCAGAGGGTAATGAATCTGTGGAAGCCAAGCCATTGGGTATATTTAAAGCAGAGGTTGATAGGTTCTTGATTGATCAGGGCATCAAAGGTTACAGGCAAGAAGGCAGGAGAATGGGATTAAGGGGAATAAGAAATCTGTCAGGATGGAATTGTGGAGCAGACTTAATGGGCTGAATTCTGCTCCTATGTCTTCTGGTCTTATACTATCCTTCCTTGTTCATTGTCCAGTTGAAACATTTGTCTATTTTTATGTTAATAATATATAATTACTAACTTGTGTTCTTATTGAGATTGCGCATGTGATTTTTAATTACCTGGAAGAATGCCACCAAGGCTGAATAAGTCTTGCCTACTGTTATAAAAGGTAAACAACATACAAAATAACAGCAGGATTAAGCCATTTGGCCCTACCATTTGTTTTCGTTTTCAGTAAGATCATGGCTGATCCTTTATCTAAGTGATAGTTTTGAACCCAACCCCATATTTCTTAATATGAAACAATTAACAATTTTTGTCTCGAACATATTCAGCAACAAAACCTCTACCACCCTCTTGGTAAAAAATTCCAGAAGTTCATATATACTTGATAAATAATGTTTTCCCCATCTCAGTTCTAAATAGTCAGCCCCTCGTTTAAATACTGTGAACCCAGATCCAAGACACCCCAGGAGACAAAATCCCTGCATAATCAGCAATTTTAAGTACTTCACTTTTTACAATGTTGTTACACAAAAGCACCAGAAATGGTTCTGAGAATAGATAAACTAATGCACGTTTTCTCAGAGAACCTAAAACTCAGCAATATATATGTGTGAATCTGTCCCAAAACAAACTTTTAAATAAGTCTACTCTTAGTAGGTTGTTCTATACAGAACAAACAGATGCATAGTTATACATTTTCTATTCAGGTATTCCATTCTACCAGTAATTTTTCAGTAATATAGTTTTACAGAAATGTGTTCTGAAAACTAGTTTTTCATTTGCTAATGTAAAACGCACATTATACTTGAAAGAGCTGGTCCTTATTTTGTATTATTCTAAATTTAGGTCAGCCTTGATTCCAGAGTCCGCGAGGTCATCAACAGAAACATGCTTGAACCTACCCCTCATACATTTGATGATGCACAACTTCAGATTTACACATTAATGCACAGAGACTCTTATCCAAGATTTATGAACTCCGCTGTCTACAAAACCCTGCTTCAATCCTTAACTGATACATCGTCAGAACCTTAAGCCTTCCCAATGTTGTTTCTGAAAATAAAAGTTTGATATGTCTGTGGGCTATTATTACTCACAGGGACACTGGAGCTATTTGATCTTCACCAGAAAGTAATACTCAGGCAAATTTTACTAAGGATTTTAATGTCTATCTGCAGAGGGCTCTGAACACAGGCCAAAACACAGCTTCAGATCAACACAGCAAGATTCTCCAAAGGATGACTGATGATATGTTAGTCGTTTTAAAAGCCTGTAGTTGTATTTTTTACATGAAATACTAATAAGATGTACTCGAAGACAAGAGTTTGTTTGCGGAAGTGCCTTGATGTTCCTCTAATGACATCCTCACCTGAGGTACATGTACTACAGTATGGTTCAAAAGTCTCCTACCATTGCACATTATGATAATGATGCCACAGCCACATTGGGCGGTACTTCCACTTGTCTTGGAGTATATATACTTGATAAATGTAAACATAGTGCTGATGGATCAACTTAAAGTATCTAAGCCAATGGTTTGGAAAAATACTGAAATACTGCCTATAAAACATGGTTTGTTGTAAGACGTCTATTATTTTACTATCAGAGTTTTGCTTAAAATTCAATTTTTTTTAGTTATGATTTGTGAATATTTATAAAACTTGATTTCAAAGAATTTATCACTTGTTTTATTTTGCAAATGGAAAACGGACAAAGTGTGGGCATTTCAATTGTTTTAAAAAAATAAAGCACAATAATTTTAATTTACAGTTGTTTCATGATCTGTCACAACTAAATTAGTGTACATAATGTGATGAAATCTTTTATAAAGTAATATGCTGGGTATGTATTGTACTTGTACAATTGTATATCTAAACTATATTTTTCTTGGAAGAATTATCATATTCCTCTAATTTTACAAGACACACTCCTCAATTTGGAATCTGAATGCAGTATTAAAAGAAATATTGGTGAAATGCATAACCAGAACACTTTTCCTTCCCAGTTTCAGTGAGCTAAATGATCACATTAAAACACAATGGTGGAAAATGTATGATCTACTCATTTTAAATCATTTACTTTACTCCTTCAAACCATGGTCTGTTGATGATTTTAAAGTTTCAGTATGTATTATTAAACCACATGATAACAAATATAGCACTTTAGTCATACGGGCAAGCCAAATGCCAAAAATTAATTATTTTATTCCCAGTTGTTAAGTAATTGCAAACAATGTGTAGGAAGATAAGATATACACAGAGTTAAGAGATTTGCGTACTGACAACATAAAAAAAACAAAAACAAAGATAAATGCACAATTAAATGGGTGGTGTTAAGGGATGCTTAGAGAAGAAAATTTCCACTAAATAGATTATAAGGCCAAATATTAAGTAATAAGCTGTTCTGCACAAAAAATGTTTTACATATGATTTACTACTAATGCTTAGCAACTATTTTCTATATGCATAATTAACAGTAATGTGATTTCAAGCAGTGTCCTAATTAGTTACTCCAGCTCTAAACAAAGTGTCCAATCTTCTTTTGTCTATTCTTTAGGTTTCCTGTAAGGGACTAGTAAAACTTAAATATGTTTCAAACTTTTAACCTGTAAATTTTAAAAACACAAAAAAAATCTCATTTGCAATTGAAAATGTAAGTGTTTGTTTTGTTCTTTATAAAAAAGTTCACATTAACATTTGGGGAAACTATCATTGGTAAGCTTATAATTCGGATTATTTTAGAATGCCAACTGACTTTATATCTTTAATTCTTCATGATGACTGCTTTTGGACTTGTTAGAGTATTATCTCTCAAATTATCATTGTCTTTTATCTTTTCCCTATAAGTACAGGAGTCTGTCCCCAGATTGCACCACACTGCAGTGCATTTGGATCAGGATTTGCAGTATTAACCCACAATCATAAAAGGAAAGAGATATGCATCAATGATACAGCATAAGACCAAAACTGAGTAGTATCTTCAAATATTTAAATTATAATTTAAAGTATGTTTTTAATTTATGGTTCTTTTTGGCATGTTATTTTATGGTATTGGTGCATGACTCACAAAATACTGATGAAGATTTTTAAAATACTGGTTGCATGCAACAATAATTGAAAAATTAAATTACACAAATGTTTTTCTTTATGTTAAAATGTTTTTTTTCCCTTCATAGACTAATTAACAATTCCATTTATCCGTTTCAGGAGTATATCACAAGAATTGCCTTCTCATTAAGAGGTTAACTTTCTGGCCAGCAATCCACTTCTCAGCCAGTCAACTGTTCAATAACTTATACTGAACCTAAATATTTTCTTCATTTGTATTTGTAAAGATAAAAGCTCATTCAAAACTGAGATTAAGTAATTATTTTCCTTATATTGAGAAATACTAACATCACAATACAGTACTCCTAGAGAAAATTACATGTATTCTTCAGTTGAAACAGAGGCTTGGAACCATTATATCTGCTAACAAAGCGAACTATTGTCCATTGGATAAATGCAAATGATATTGCTCTGCTGGAAAGTAACCAAGTACCAGAAGCTGTATAAAGCCATGAAGTTGCCACATCAAATAAAACAGCCAATATTCCCTACTCCTGTCTGATATTGTTGAAGGCACTAATCTTATCTGTTCACCAGGTGGTATACCATAGAAAGTTGACTTCAGCCATATTTGCCCTTTTGAACTGTTGCTGGATATGGCAATAGCAAATAATTTGGGAGACTCCACCAAAAAAAATCAGAAAACTTACCTTTGAAAACTCAGGTGTTTTGTTTTACCTGATTACTGTGATAGAAAGTGATGGCTTGGTTTCATTTGCAGATTATACCTGTTGTGCCCATTGCACTGTAACCCGTAATCTCATTATTCAGGCAGGAATTTCAGCAATTCACTACAGTAGTGAAATTTCAAGTCAAGTCAAGTCACTTTTATTGTCATTTCGACTATAACTGCTGGTACAGTGCATAGTAAAAATGAGACAACGTTTTTCAGGACCATGGTGTTACATAACACAGTACAAAAACTAGACTGAACTACGTAGAAAAAACAACACAGAGAAAGCTACACTAGACTACAGACCTACACTGGACTGCATAAAGTGCACAAAAACAGTGCAGGCATTACAATAAATAATGAACAGGACAATAGGTCAAGGTGTCAGTCCAGGCTTTGGGTATTGAGGAGTCTGATAGCTTGGGGGAAGAAACCATTACATACTCTGGTCGTGAGAGCCCAAATGCTTCGGAGCCTTTTCCCAGATGGCAGGAGGGAGAAGAGATTGTATGAGGGGTGCATGGGGTCCTTCATAATGCTGTTTCCTTTGCGGATGCAGCGTGTAGTGTAAATGTCCATGATGGCGGGAAGAGAGACCCCGATGATCTTCTCAGCTGACCTCACTATCCGCTGCAGGGTCTTGCAATCCAAGATGGTGCAATTTCCGAACCAGGCAGTGATGCAGCTGCTCAGGATGCTCTCAATACAACCCCTGTAGAATGTGATGAGGATGGGGGGGGTGGGAGATGGACTTCCCTCAGCCTTCACAGAAAGTAGAGACGCTGCTGGGCTTTCTTTGCTATGGAGCTGGTGTTGAGGGACCAGGTGAGATTCTCCGTCAGGTGAACACCAAGAAACTTGGTGCTCTTTACGATCTCTATCAAGGAGCCGTCGATGTTCAGTGGGGAGTGGTTGCTCCGTGCCCTCCTGAAGTCAACAACCATCTCTTTTGTTTTGCAATGAGCACTGCAAGACCAAATAATTATTAAAAACCTTGGAATCTCAGCTCCTACAGCTACCACATCATTTATGTCTCAGAACCAATTCACATTTCCTAGCCAACTCGCGGAAAGTTTTTCTCCTTGGTTTATTAGGAGTTGAAGATTATGGGCTGTGTGTTATTGTTCCATTTCTATCAGTAAGGCAGAGATGAGTGGAACGAGCATTGATGGTGTTATCACATTCACAAGTAGCAGCAAGGAAAAAACTACTGTGTGAATCATGCTTAGACGTGTCTGGCTCTGAGGCCAGTAATTTCACTGTATGTAAAAATCACCATATTATAAAGAAACACAAAAATTATCTCGAATGCAGATTTTCCACAAAACACAGGCAATAAATACTTCACTTTCTAAGTTCATATGTTCTTACAAGAAGTAAAAACATGCCTCAGTTTTGTTCAAGACATTCATAGCAGAGATGTTTTTACTTCAGAAATGTAATTAAGTAAAACATAATCTGCATTTATGTCACTCCAGTGAACTTGCCTGTAGATGATATCTTGACAATGAAATCAAAATGATGGGTATTTTACAAATTACAAATTTTATTTGTCATAAATGCTTTGGCTAAAATTGAGTATTATATTTTGATCCAACATGATCCCTTAAAAAACCTTCTTTTGTAAAGCCTGCAATAGTTTCTTAATGGTCCATTAGAAAATAGAAATAGCCACAGATGTAAAACTAAATACCATACTTTCATCTATTTGATGTTATGGTAACTCCCCCCCCCCCCCCCATTAAAACATTATAAACAGTGGGATATATCCTAAGCTCTGTACAACATCATAAAGATTAATATTATTTTATATTCTCCACTTTGCAGCAAATTGTGAAGCCAATGGTATTTCAGCTTCATAATAGTTCTTGCAGCATGATCAGTATTAATGCTTGGATAAACGAGAGGAGATTTTAAGTAGAACATTTCATAGCCTCCTGATATTGAAGCACTTTAGTCATTGTGGTGGTGTCGAGATCTAGGTACTGTGTGGGAAAAACAGCAACCAAATTTGGGCAGAAAAATATCCCAGAAACAAGCAAGGGAAAATATCTTGATAGGTTGTGTTTCAATAATGTTAAATTAAAATTTAACGTAGAGTTAAAACTGTAAAGATAAAAAGACCCTGATGGGAGTTATATACAGTGGCATGCAAAAGTTTGGGCAACCCAGTCAAAATTTCTGCTACTGTGAATAGCAAAGCGAGTAAAAGATGACCTGATTTCCAAAAGACATAAAGTTAAAGATAACACATTTCTTTAATATTTTAAGCAAGATTTCCATCTTTTACAGTTTAAAAATAACAAAAAAGGAAAAGGGCAGTACTTAGTAACACCCCCTTTGGCAAATATCACAGCTTGTAAGTGCTTTTTGTAGCCAGCTAAGAGTCTTTCATTTCTTGTTTGGGGGATTTTCACCCATTCTTCCTTGCAAAAGGCTTCTAGTCCTGTGAGATACTTGGGCCATCTTGCATGCACTGCTCTTTTGAAGTCTATCCACAGATTTTCAATGATGTTTAGGTCAGGGGACTGTGAGGGCCATGGCAAAACTTGTGCCTCTTGTGGCTCAGCTTGCGCCTCTTGAGGTAGTCCATTGTGGATTTTGAGATGTGTTTAGGATCATTATCCTGTTGTAGAAGCCATCCTCTTTTTATCTTCAGCTTTTTTTTTTACACACAGTGTGATGTTTGCTTCCAGAATTTGCTGGTATTTAATTGAATTCATTCTTCCCTCTACCAGTGAAATGTTCCCCGTGCCACTGGCTGCAACACAAGCCCCAAAGCGTGATCGATCCACCCCCATGCTTAACAGTTGGAGAGGTGTTCTTTTCATGATTTTCTGCACCCTTTTTTCTCCAAACATACCTTTGCTCATTGCAGCCAAAAAGTTCTACTCAAAAATTTCAAAGGAACATCTAAACAAACCTGATGCATTTTGGAATCAAGTCCTGTGCACTGATGAAGTTAAAATAGAACTTTCTGGGGTCTGACCAGGGTCCTATATAGCTGCAACATTACCTCTCGGCTCCTAAACTCAATCCCACAATTGATGAAGGCCAATGCACTGTATGCCTTCTTAACCACAGAGTCAACCTGCATAGCAGTTTTGAGTGTCCTGTGGACTTCGACCGCAAGATCCCTCTGATCCTCCACACTGCCAAGAGTCTTACCATTAATACTATATGCTGCCATCATATTTGACCTACCAAAATGAACCACCTCAGACTCATCTGGGTTGAACTCCATCTGCCACTTCTCAGCCCAGTTTTGCATCCTATCGATGTCCCGCTGTAACCTCTGACAGCCCTCCACACTATCCACAACACCCCCAACTTTTGTCATCAGCAAATTTACTAACCCATCCCTCCACTTCATCATCCAGGTCATTTATAAAAATCACGAAGAGAAGGGGTCCCAGAACAGATCCCTGAGGCACACCACTGGTGACTGAACTCCATGCAGAATATGACCCATCTACAACCACTCTTTGCCTTTTGTGGGCAAGCCAGTTCTGGATCCACAAAGCAATTTCCCCTTCATGCCTCCTTACTTTCCATGATAGGTGATATATGATAGATTTCACTGCAGTTTGAGAAAGAAAAGATTAAATCACACGTATCGATATTCCAGTGGCGTAAAGGGAATCAGCCAAGGTATGAGAGAGAATCTGGCTAAAGTTGTTTGGAAGGAGACACTAGCAGGGACAACAGCAGAACAGCATTGTGTGGTGTTTCTAGGGGCAAATTGGAAAGTGCAAGAAAGATACTTCCCAAAGGTGACCATGTATTCTGAAAGGATGATGATGCAACCATGGCTGACAAGAAAAGTCAAAGACAGCATAAAAGAGAAAGGGAATATAATATAGCAAAAATTAGTGGGGAAGTTAGAGGATTGGGAAGCTTTCAAAAACCAACAGAAGGCAACTAAAAAAAAGCCATAGGAGAAAAAAGATCTAATACGTAGGTAAACTAGCCAATAATATAAATGAGTATACAAAAAGTATTTTTTCTTATATGTAAAGAGCAGAAGAAAAGCAAGAGTGGATATTGAACCACTGGAAAACGATGCTGGAGAGGTTGTAATGGGGGACAAGTAAATGGTTGATGAACTTTGTATTTTGTGGAAGACACAAGCAGTATACTATAAATTTGACAGTGTTACAAGGAAGAAGTGAGTGTAGTTGCTATTACTAAGGAGAAGATGCTTGGGAAACTGAAAGATTTGAAGGTTGGTAAGTCACCTGATGGGCTATGTTTGGGCATCATGGTTCTGAAGTGTACTCATTGTAAGTTGAAGAGTTTCTCATTAGTTGTGAAGATTAGCTCAATTACCATATGAGATACAACTGTGCAATGAGAAGAATTGAGAAAAGTATTGGGGTAACTGCACTGCCTTGTCTGAGGCCATAAAATATAAGATAGAGGAGCAGAATTAGGCCATTTGGCCCATTGATCTTTGCCTTCATTGAGATTGATTGTTTTAACATCAGGATGCGGAAATCTTAGAGAGGATGCAGAGAAGGATTACTAGTTTGTAACTTGGATTAGGTTGAGTGAGCTAGGGCTTTTCTCTTTGGAGAGAGGGAGAATGAGAGGTGGCTTGATAGAAGAGAGTGGATAGCCAGAAAATTTTCCCCTAGGCAGAAATGGCTAATATGAGGGGGCACAATTTTAAAGCGGCCCTCTGCCTTCTGCTGTTACATTTTCACTGAATAAACTTAGACCTTCGAATTCAGGATTACCTTCCTTTTGTGGCTGATTATTTCTTCAATTTCTGGCCATTTTCATCAGAGCAGTCCTGGTTCCTCATGGCAGAGAGGCCAAGACCTATTGGAGGTCTTCAAGGCAATCTGCTGTATACGCTGCAAACACTTTGCAACTCTTGTGGGCTGGGATTTGGCAAGTTGTCTGTGAGTACTGCCCGAGAACAGTGGCTTTATGGAATCCATGAGATGGTGATCTTCTTTAGTCATACTTCAGTAAATGCTGATACTTTAGGATCCGGTTGAAGGAGAAATTACAGTATATATTGTTGGCAGTCAGTCCAGCAGTACTGTAGAAAAGCTGAGAATCCTTTCAAGAAATGAATGCTAACCTTTGAATAGAAATATTCAAGAAAATCTTTGCACACAGCCAGTTAGCAATAGTAACAAGGGAACTAGTGGCAACTGCAAGGGTCCATGCAATATTTGCCTGTCTGAAGGTTTGGGAAAGCACGCAGTCAGATAGTTTCAAAGGCCACAACAGAATCATGTTATATATTCCCTCTAACCTCTTGGTAAGAGATATGCATCTGAAGAGGAGGATGAAGAAAGAGACAGGGTTTCTCCTTCACCTAGAGAGCTTCCAAACCAGATACTATACTCTTAAGCTCTGTTGGACAAAAGATTACTAACTGGACAGAGGAATCAATTCACACAGTCACTATAAAAAATGCAACACTCCTACCAGCTTCTGGGAATCCCTGGACAGTGACTGATTATAAATGATGAATACTTGGGATTACGTTGAAACTTACCCTCTGCTAATCAATCAAACAACTACCCAGTTAAGTATCTGTGGGTCCAATGCTCGTCTCATCAGCCACCTCAGATCTCACACTTCTCCTCAATCTAGAGGGAGTAAAGTAGCAGTTAACCATAGTTCAAAGTACGTTTATTATCAAAGTACATATATGTCACCATAAAAACCCTTGTGGGCATACTGAGTAAATGTAAGAAACATAATAGAATCACTGAAAGACAGCACCCAACAGAATGAGCAATTAATGTGCAAAAGACAAATGTGCAAATTTAAAGAAACAACAACAGTAATAATAATAATAATAATAATAATAATAATGTTACGTACCCCGTAACTGGGTGTCTGACCAGCAGAGAAAGAAGAATCCATTGGAGTCTGGTGGTACTATACTAAAGGTGTTTATTAATAAAAAATAAGCAAAACCATATCAATAATGCAAATATACATATAAAACAAGTTAGCAGTAATAAACCTAAAAGTGTAGGAATAATAATAATCAATAATAAACAAGCTCTATCGATGTCTAGGGGTAAATAAATTGTCATAGAAAAGTATAAAGTTCAGTTCAGTTCATAAGTGCTGATGTAGTTATGGTTGTTGTATTGTAATCGTTGGGGGGAGAGAGAGAGCGAGAGAGAGGAAGAGAGAGCGAGCGAGATGTAACAGCTACAGTCAGGCAAACCTTCCTTTGCTTTCTTAATCCGTCGTATCAGTCTGGTCATTCAGTTATGACCTCTCCGTCCTTCTGCTAGACCATTCTTCCGTGGTGGACTTGTCACTCTGGCATGAGTGGACACACACGCAAGTCCCCACCGGCCCTGCATTAACACTGATAGCCTTAATGACCAACCTCCTGGTTCGGTCTTCGAAGCCCCCACCTTCCTTGTGGGTTCCAACACTCAATCAGTGTCCACTGGCGTGTCTGGAGGGTGTCTCTCCAGACCTGTCTTTTTATCCCTACTAACGGGGACTCAGCTATCCATCACTCCTGAATGACTGTGTCCATCAAATCAGGCCACTCCTTCAGTCCACTGAGGAATGTTTATAAGCAAACTATTGTCCTTGCAGCGAAACAGTAAATAATTCAAAAAGGAGTCACAATACGGTTAATCAGCAATTTCCCCCTCTCTCATCTGTCATCAATGTTCTTGCTGGTTTTTCCGTCTCTCTTTCTCATGGTCAGCATAGCAGCAGTAATAGTTCGTGGTTCTCAGGAGGGGAATGGTTAACTCTGTACCCCATTGTCCATCAGGTCTGTTCATTACTCATAACAATAATAATAAGTAAACAATAAATATTGAGAACGTGAGATGAAGAGTCCTTGAAAGAGAGTCCATGAGTTATGGGAGCAGTTCAGTGATGGGATGAGTGTAGTTTTCCCCATTGTTTTCTCTCATTTAATAGTGCAGAGAATTCCAGTAAACTTATTTATTTTTTGCTGGGTGAGGCACACTATTCATTGATGCCATCATCAAGGGTGAAAGTGGACACCTGACAGTGAGAAATAGTGACCCAATTTAAGTTAGCTCCTGGCTTGAGTCTGAATTTTGTCAGAATGTCTGCACAGAGGCTTTCAACAGACTGGACTTTCTATTGTCCAGTGATGCAAGGCCGAGTGGAGAGTCAGTGAGATTCACTGTAGATCTACCATGGCATTAGGCAAACTGAAGAAATTGCAGATCCTTGCTTAAGCAGTTGATACTAGCCATGACCAACCTCTCAAAGCATTTCACCACAGTAGATGTGAGTGCCACTGGGCAGTAGTTACTGAGGCATCTCACACAGCTCTTCTTGGGCACAATATGATTGTTGCCCTTTTGAAGCAGGTGGGAACCTCCAAATGCAGCAGTGAGAGATCCTGCACAAGTTTTCAGAGCCCTACCAGGTACACCATCAGGTGCTGACACCTTGCAAGGGGTCACCCTCTTGAAATGTATTCTTATATCGGCTTCCAAGACAGAGATCACAGGGTCTGCTGATCCCTTAGGTACTTGCACAGGTGTAGTTTTATTCCCCCTTTCAAAGGCATTGAGCTCATAGTTTTATTCCCCCTTTCAAAGGCATTGAGCTCATCTGGAAGTGAAGCATCAGAGCCATTCATGATGTTAGGCTTCACTTTGTAGGAAGAAATGGCCTGCAAACCCTACCAGAGCTGACATGCATCCATTTCTGTCTCTAACCTCAACTGGAAATTGTTTTTCACCCTTAAAGTAAGCTTTTGTAGGTTTTACCAGTATTTCTATACTTCTCAGTCACTGGTCCTGAGTGCTATAGATACAGCCCTCAGCAGACTACGAATTGAGTTCATCCATAGCTTTTGGTTTGGGCATGCCCAGTATGTTCTCAAAGGCACACACTCATCCACATAGGCCTTGATGAAGTCTATAACAACTTGGCATATTCATTCAGATTTGAAGATAAATCTCTGTATATTGTCCAGTCCACTGACTCAAAGCAGTTCTGTATGCATTCCTCTGTCTCCCTTCACTATGCTTCATGTCCTCCCCACTGGTGCTGCAGCCTTTCATCTCTGCCTATATCCTGGGAGTAGAAGTACAGCCAGGTGAATGGACTTTCCAAAGTGTCAGCATGGGATGGCACAGTAATTGTGGTTGATGGCGATTTCACATGGTCAAGTGTGTTGGCTCCTCTGATCCTGCAGGTGATATGTTGGTGGTAGTTTCTCAGAGACTTCTTCAAGCTGGCCTAGTTGAAATTCCCTGTAATGATAGGCAAGGAATCAGGGTAAGCTGATTCAGGCCTGCTGTTTACAGTGCTCAGCTCCTCTGATGCCTGCCTGAACTTGGTCTGAGGTGGAACGTACACCACTACTAGAATGATGGTGAAAACTCCCTTGGATGATAAACAGGACATTTGACTGCTAGATGCTTCCGGTTGGGAGATCAGTACTGAACCGTCACATCTGCGCACTATAATGATAATCATAAAGCAGACTCCACTTCCTCTACCTTTAAAAGTGAGCTGTCATATCTTTGTGGAGAATGGTGAATCCACCAGGCTGCAGCACTGCATCAGAAATGGTGGGGAACAGCCATGTTTCTGTGAAGCAGAGTACATAGTAGTCCCTTAAGTCCCTCTGGTACAGCAATTTTGCTCCGAGGTCTTCAGTTTTATTTTCCACAGCCAGTAAGATAGATGGAAATGGGAGTCTAAAGCCTTGATATTTCAATCATACCTGTAAAACAGCATGCCACCCCGTTTCTGTTTTCTTAAAGGGCAACTGCACTCCCAACCCAAGTCTTCAGGTTTTGAGTTAACGATAGTTTTAAATGTCTTAAAACAATGTTGCTTACTTAAGTTCCCATGGTTGTGACCGTAGATTTCAGCTGTAGTAGTCCTAAACAGGAATACTTGATGATTCCCATCTGAACTGTATGTAAAGTGTCACCATCTTAACTGAACTGCAGAGCAAAACCAGATTATTATTTTAGCTTTCGTATTTAGAAATAAATAGTCAAGCATATTTATGCATATGAGAATCTTGATGGTCAATTCCCAACAGAAAATGCATTTCCTCCATGCCTTCTAAATTAACCTAGTTTTTTCCAAAATCAATTATCTTCCAAAACATTTGAGGGAGCAGTAGAGATCAGTGGGCACTGTTGCAAATTAGACCCTGGATAAGCTAATTCTATGATACTATACCATATATGCATTTTTTTTTTACTCTCTTTGGACTTCAGGTTAAGGTTGCATAACTGGACAAGAGAAAATAGTAAAAGTATATACTTGGTATGTCAGTGTTATCATAGTCTATAAGGCGATGTTGGAAATAAAAATTCTGATCCCAATCCCATGAGACTTTACAGAAATCTTACTTCGTTGTATAGCGGACCTTAAAAAAGGTTCTAAGCATTGCGATCAATGCTGTTGTTTCAAAGTTCCGCAATGGAAACTGAACCATTTCCTGTTTTCATAAGCCAAGCAAATAACTCCCCTCCTTATTTCTGGTGTCATTGGATTCAATTTTAATGCAGAACTTTCAGCACAAATTTTCTTATCACTATACTGTCAATTTCAAAAATAGTGAAAATATGTGGGGGCATGTGGAGGAAGGCCTGTCACTGAATTTTAGCAGCGATGAAACTGACATACTTGATCTTTAGGCCAAATTATTGCCTCAAGCAGAACACAATTTTTACTCAAAGAAATTTATTGATATGTTCTCACCTGCAAAGTATTTGAAAATTGTAAAATCAGTTTCTTCTTCAATGTTTGCTGTGACAAGGTGATACACAGTTTTACGAGCCACCTACAAGGGACGTAAATAAATAAGAAAAATAGGGAGTGTATCTCCATTTCACTGGTACTCTGTAACTCTGGCAAAAGATGAATGTAAAATCTTCATTTCTACTGAATTTCTGTTGAAATTGTAGTAATTCCAAGAACTCTGGCATAGTCATTCCCAATTTGTGTGCTGTAATCATGGGAAAATACCTGATCTAATACAAACCTTCCTTGTAGACCAGAGATGTTTTATAATTCCTTCAATAGTCTCCACTTTAGTAATAAATTCAATTTCAATTTTGTTTCAAGACAATAGAAATTGTACAAGTAATTCAACTATTACAGAATATAATTCTGGTGTAAAACCCATCTTATTGTGCGTGACTACCATGAGACCCACTGGTTTAAAATGCATGTTGAAACAAAAAAAAACAAGGAATTACGCAATTAAATATTTTGCTGTAGTCTTGTTTTAAATTGTGCAATAAACTTAAATAGGAGTTGTAGGAACACAAGTTTGTAAACAAATGCATGTTCCCCCAATAGTCCAGACAATAAAAAGACCTGTAAATAATTCTCTTTTCTTTCATTAATATGGAGGCCAAATCATGGAATTTCCCAGTATAAAGAGTCCATTACTTCCTCAAAGTACCACTTATGACAGCACTACTCAGTTCCTATGTCTAAATAAAAACAAAACTCCAAATGTCAGACAACTATAACATGATTTTTTCATCTGTTGGTATTCCATCCTCCCACCAACCCAGAAGACATTAATAGAAGTAATATTACGAGCAGATGGTTTACTTGTGAAAAGGTTTATGTTTTTATTTGCAATCATTTCACAGAATGCTTATGAAGCAAGGTAATGAGCAACTGCCATAAAATATGTTTCAAAAGAAAAGAAACAACACTTAAGGACTTTTAAAACTTTAATGTCAAACTACATATAAAAAGAAATCTTACATACACTTAGATGCTGCCTGGTTGTATAAATGAAAAGTTTTTTGTTTCAGTGAACTATTTTGCAAGGAAAATACAATAGAATGGTGTTAAGGAAACTAGATTTATACAAAAATGACATGGGGATGTATTGTTCTACAAATATTCTTGAAGTTCTACTTCTCATTTGTACAACTAATTAGAAACTGAAAAATCATTAACTGTTGGTCCAAGGAATTCTCTTCTGCTGCTTCTTCAGGATCTCAACAGAACTGTGAAAAGCAAAATAAAAATTAATCTGCTATACCATATCACAAACAAGAATCAAGTTAGCCAGCCATAGCCACAATACTGCAGTCACTAAATTCAGAAATAACAACAGAAAATGCTAGTAATACTAATAGGCCAATTACCTCTCATCAGAACAAGGAAGTGTCAGAAATGAGCAAGTTAGGAAAAGTGATAAATGATTAATAATTTGGTGCTTGATCAACTAAGTACTTCCAGCATTTTGTGCTTTAACCAATCATATTAACTATACCAATATTTGAATACTGAGATAACAGTGTCTGAATAATAAAACAAACTAATACACCAAACTTTGCAAGGAATATCTAGCCAAACTAGAAATTCAAATTTATATAATAAGTTATGTACATTTATCCCTGATTCTACAGAATACTCCTCCCAGACTAATACTTCACGTTTAACACAGCACAGAAAAAGGCTCCTTGGACAATCAAGTCCCTGCCAACAGTCAACCACTCACTTACACTAATCCTACATTAATCCCATTCTTTGTTTCCCCACACTTCCATCAACTACCCTAGATACTGCCACTCACTTATATACTAGAAACAATCTACAACAGCCAATTAACCCTTTAATCCACATGTTTTAAGGATATACGAAGGGTGACTGATATGTTTGTGGCCTAAGGTAGAAGGAGTCAGCTTTAGAAAACCTAGCACATTTATTTTCCAACATAGTCCCCTCCTACATTTATACACTTAGTCCAGCGGTCATGGAGCATACGGATCTTGGACTTCCAGAAAGTGTCCACAGATGAGTGATTGATAAGTTTGTGGCCTAAAGTAGAAGGAGATGAGTTATACAGCTCTCGTTACATGCACATGCAGGTCAACACTTGACGTGATTATGCAGAAAGTTTCAAGTTAATAACGCATCTCCTTCTACCTTAGGTCACGAACTTATCAATCACCCCGATGAGTTATTAACTTCAAACTTTCTGCATAATCACTCAAGAGTTGAACTGCATGTGAAGAGAGCTGTATAACTCATCTCCTCTACTGTAGGCCACAAACTTATCAATCACCCCTGCTGTGGACACTTCCTGGAGGTCCAAGATCCGTATGCTTTACGACTGCTGGGCTAAGTGTGTAAATGCAGGAGGGGACTATGTTGAAAAATAAATGTGCTAGGTTTTCTAAAATTGACTCCTACCTTAGGCCACGACCATATCAATCACCCGTCGTATAAGCAAGCTGGAGCACCTAAATAAAATCACAGTCTGAGGGAGAGTATGTAAACTCCACACAGATCTCCAGCACTGAATCAGTGGTTCTACTTGCTGCACCACTGTCCTATCTGGTATACGAAGACCACACGGTGTGAGAATTGTTGGGGAGTGGGGAAGTCAATTGGTCCGCTCTTGGGAAACCCAAAAAGGCTAAATTTCTGTTCCAGCCCAAAACACTGACTATACTCTTTTCCATAGATGGTGCCTGGCCTGATGAGTTCCTCTAGAATTGTGTATGTGTTGCTTGGATTGCCAGCATCTGCAGATTTTCTCTTGTTTCTTTCAGATATGTCTAATTTAGTGGCAGATGCAGATTTTTATTTTTGTTTTATAGTTCTCAAATATAGTAGGTCACATGGAAGCTCACAAACTATCTGGTAGCTCAAGGGAGACGGGGAGGTATATGGAAAAACTGATTGTGGGTCAGATATCTGAACAGCAGAAAAAACAGAAAAATATGGGGAAGCAGTGGAGGGAGTTATTGGGTGAGTGGAGGAGCATGATAACAATTTGGAAAGACAAGGTGAAGGGGAGATGAGAAAGAACAGTTAGGAAGCACTTTGCCTTTGAATCTTTATGTCTCAAAGATCCTTAACACAGAAGATTCAAATTGACTGAAGGTACCCTATTGAGGAAGAACTGCATTCTCCAAGGTGCTGTCTCTTGGATGTCATAAACCCATATGCCATTTCAAGTTGTCATAAGATCAGCAGAGAAGGGTATAATGAAAACGAAGAATATTGAAAGAATTAATGTTCTTAAAGTATCCTTGGGTTGAGAGGGAAAATAAATTGGAAATCATTGAATGAAATCAAATATGTGATGGGCGAAATGGCCTAAATCTGCTCCTATGTTTACATCTTAAAGTCTAAGCCCTGGAGAAACTAATGGGGTTAAAAGCAGACAATTTGCCTGTATTTTGAAAGTCCATGCTCTAGCTTCTAAATGAGGTGGTTGCAGTGACTGCATATGTCCTGGTAGTAAACTTTCAGATATTATTGGAAAGCAGCAAATATATTTCTGGTATTCAGGAAAGAAAAAAATAGAATACTAGAGACAAATAGTTTCACATTGGTTGACAATAAAAGGGCAAGCATCTGCCATCAGATTTCTGAACTAACATTGAATCCATGTACAATACCTCACCATTTTCCCCTCTTTTTGCACTATTTACTTAATTTACAGTTTTAAAAATGATTGCACTGTACTGCTGCCACAAAGCAACAAAATTTCATTACATATCCCAGTGATATTAAACCTGATTCTTTCTGATTCTGGAAGTGATATAAAGAAAATCTTATAAAGAAAAGATATAAACAAAGTGTGCCAACAAATGTCTCAATCAACATTTCTGAAATGAATTGTCATACTGCTGTTTACAAGAACTTTTTTGACTGCATTTTGAAGTACTTCTGTAAATTTGGTGAAAGACCCAGACCAAAGAACTAATTCATTATCTTCCTGGATTAGAGAGGGAGCTTTGGAAAGGCCAGGATGACACAATAGAATTCCATGTGGGAAACTGGTTGCCTGCATATTTGTTATAATTGAAACTGGGTTTATTCAGGATGAAGAGAGTTTGGGTTTAAGATTCTTAACATTTTAAACTTCCTAGCTAAACATATTGGTTTAACATCCTAATTTCTGGTTCATAAATTCTGTAATTACAAACTTAATGCAGCTATACTTATTCCCAAATTACAAAAGCACTTTTCATGATGCATCTAATAGCCTGTAGAATACACTCAATGGCCAGTTTATTAGGTACAGGTATGTTACCCAGCAGACTTCTGCTGCTGTACCCAAACACTTCAAGGTTCCATGTGCTATGTGTTTTCAGACGTTCCTGCACTCAACTGTTAGGTGTTTTTTTTTGAGCTACTGTCGCTTTCCTATCAGCTTGAACCAGTCCAGCCACTCTCCTCTGACCTCTCTCATTAACAAGGCATTTTTGTCTACAGAACTGCCGCTCTCTAGATGTTTTTTTCTGTGTTTCACACCATTCTCTGTAAAGTCTAGAGACAGTTGTGTGTGAAAATCCTAGAAGATTGGCAGTTTCTCAGATACTCTGGCACCAACAGAAATAAAACCATCAAAGTCACTTAGATTACAGTTTTCCCCACTTTATTGTATGGTCTGAACAATTACAGAACCTTTTGAATATGTCTGCATACCTGCCACGATTGGATGAACAGATATTTGCATTAATGAGCATTTGCACAGGTGTAAGTTAATAAAGTGCCCACTGAGTGTATATACAACTTATATTTTACATTCAAGTTACTCAGCTATTGTTCAAATTTACATACTTCAAACTCAATCTTCTTACCTTCCATCTATTTCCACAATTATTGCATACGACAAATGTAGTCATTGGTTCATCAGCACTGCGAGTCTGAACCTAAGAGAACATGTTAAAGTTGCATTAGCTATTTCCTCTACAGAACATTAACCAGGAAATTGATAGGTAACAGAAATTCAGAAAATATATAAAAACTAATTTTAAAAGCTACTACATGGAAATTGGGAGCAATGAAAACAGAAATAGAGACTAGAGATAATAGTTGTTTGCTGGTGACAACTGCATAGTCACTGCTAACTAAAACTGGATTACAGTCCAAATTGTTATTTTTCTTGTCATTTAAACTTCATTAAGATTGCTTATATTTTTGTAATAATCACATATTTGTAATTATTCAGTAGATTATTTTAATAATCTGCAGTGGAGTTGGTTGGGTACTTCTGTAGCTTCTTTAAGCCTGTAAGCCTGGGATGTCATATAGCATAAATCAAAGGTGTCCTTGTTACCTCATAGGCTGTCCCTTATTTATCCAGCTTGAAAACTTTTCGGTATAAAGACTGCCCATGAGGCAAGTTTTTTTTTCCTTTTTCTTTTCTGCCCAATTACAGTAGAGCAGGTTGGTTACAGTTATTCATCTGTGTTACTGTTATTCTTTTGTTATGAACATCTAATAAAATAGTTGTAACCACCAAGATTTGCATCTCATTCTTGACTTCCAAAGAACATTCTGGAAAATATTATCTCCAGATCCAACACTGCTAACCAGATAGTTACAGTCAGTGGGGACAGAGGCATGCCTTTGAAATTCTAATTAGTTTAAATACATAAGTATGTTTCTAACATGTATGCAGCAAGCAACGTGGAATTCAGTTTCACCAGAGGGTTTTGATGAGTGGGGAAATTCAGCGCAGTGAAGGGAGAAGCGCTGTTTTGCTACTTTATTTCTGCTTTACGAATTATGCAATAAGCACAGGCAAGGCAGAACATCTCAAACCTGTGAAATGTACTTCTAGTGACATTTTGTCCTATGTTCTGGGCAACTACAGCCAAAGGTACATATGAGGCTGTCACCTGGAAGGGGGTCGACAAGCCTTCAAATTATTTTCCATCAATCACCTATCCATTTTTGGAGAGCTATGAGAATGGACAGGATTGTTTTATCACAAGCAGATACAAGTGAGATGGGGTGAGATACAGATGAGAAGGGTTTGGAGGGATATAGCCCAGGTGCAGGTCAGTGGGACTAGGCAGAAAAATGGTTCAGCACAGCCAAGAAGGGCCAAAAGGCCTGTTTCTGTGCTGTAATGTTCTATGGTTCTATGGTAAGCTCCTTTGTGCCATAGTGACTATTATTTTATAAATGAACCTTCAAGAAAACACAGTAAACATCTGAACTTTCTAAGATTCAATTTGTAAATTGGGTATTTAAATATCACATAATTACATCATGTAAAATAATGATAAAATTCTGCAAGTTAACGTCAATTAAAAACTTTGTAGGGTATCTGGAGAGTTGTGGGATATAGAAAACAGTTCACAAACCTGTGAGGCTAACTCTTTTTAAAAAATTTCCCTTTCCATTAGCAACATGCAATTCTTATCCACAACCCCTTACCTGGGTATAGGTGCAATTCTTCTTCTTGCACTTGCCACACTTGAATAAGTCAGTTTCAGTACCACCAGTCTTAGCCATTTGATGTTCTCGAATGGCTTCTTTGGTTAAAGCCTTGCGCATTTCTTTAAGTTCATCACTTGCCATTTCCTGGAATGATTTATATCAAAGCAATGAGTTATTAAGAAGGCAAACGGAATGTTGGCCTTCATTGCTAGAGGGATTGAATTCAAGAGCAGGGAGGACATACTGCTAATATACAGGGTACTGGTGAGGCCGCACCTGGAGTACTGTGTGCATTTCTGGTCTCCATACTTGAGGGAGGATATACTGGCTTTGGAGGCAGTGCAGAGGAGGTTCACCAGGTTGATTCCAGAGATGAAGGGGTTAACCTATGAGGAGAGATTGAGTCACCTGGGTCTATATTCTCTGGAATTCAGAAGAATGAGAGGGGATCTTATAGAAAGATAGAAAATTTTGAAAGGGATAGATAAGATATAAGTATGAAAGTTGTTTCCATTGGTAGGTGAGACTAGAACTAGTTTCAATGTCCAGGGGAGAAGATTTAGGACAGAGATGATGAGAAACTGTTTTTCCAGAGAGTGGTGAATCTGTGGAATTCTCTGCCCAGGGAAGTGGTTGAGGCTTTGTCACTAAATATACTTAAGAAACAGTTGGATAGGTTTTTACATAGTAAGGGAATTAAGGGTTATGGGGAAAAGGCAGGTAGATGGAGCTGAGTTTACGGACAGGTCAGCCATGATCTTATTGAATGGTGGGGCAGGCTTGATGGGCCAGATGGCCTACTCCTGCTCCTATTTCTTATGTTCTTATGTAAAGCAATCAAATCAGAAAAGGATCTCCAAAAGAGATGGCAATTCAGCAGATGAACTACTCAAAAGATCACTATTGATCAAAAAATTATCTACAAATTAAATACAAATCAGACTGAAAGCAGACAGACAAATTAGGATTTGGATAGCACTTGCCACTTCAGGACATCGTCAAATGCTTACAGCCAATAAAAATACCTCAACTGGATTTACTGTTGCAAACTATAGCCAAATACAGCAGCTAATTTAAATAGAATGAGAATCAGACTCATTATCACTGACTTATGTGAAATTTGTTATTTTGTTGCAACAGTTCAGTGCAAAGACACAAAATTACCAATAAACATTGCAAGGTGGCGCCAATAAAAGGAGACTCTGTGTGAAGCTCTGATGGGAATCATCAAATATTCATGCTTGGGACTACTACAGCTGAAATCCACAGACACAGTGATCAATACTTCAGTGTGCAACATCGTTTTAAGATGAATAAAAATTCTCTTGATATTCAAATCTAGTGATATGGGCAGATGCCAGACTGTAGTCTCAGACTGCGAGTGCAGTTCCCCTTTAAGAAAACAGAAGCAGGGAAGGTGTGCTGCACTACAGGTACAACTGACACAAAGAGGCTTTAGACCCCCCTCCCCAACTCCCGACTATTCTGTTGCCACATGTACTGTCTCGGGAAAAAGACTGCTGTATAAAAGGGACATCAGAGACTGCTGTGTACTCTGTTTCATGGAAATATTGCTCAGCCCTGCCATTTTGGACACAGCTCTGCAGCCTGATGGCTTCACCATTCTCCTCAAATACAGGAGAGCTCAGTCTTTTAAAGGGAGAGGAGGTGTAGTATGCTTTATGATTAACTCATCATGGTGCTCAGACATGGCAGTTCTGTCTCAGTAATGCTTACCCAACCCGGAACATCAAGCAGTCAAACGTTGTTCTTTTTATCTGCCAAAGCAGTGTTCCCCAACATCCTGGTAGTGGTGCACATTCCACATCAGGCAGGCACTGGAGGAGCTGCACAGTGTAATCAGCAGGCACAAAACAGCCTTCCCTATCATTGCCAAAATCAACTCCTGCCTAAGCAAGGACTTGGACCTAGTGCAATTTGCCTACTACCACAATAGGTCTTCAGCAGATGAAATCTCTCCTGCTCTCCACTCGGCCTTGGATAGCAATACTTCTATCAGGCTACTGTTTCTTTCTGACAGCTCAGTATGCAACACAGTTAACAAACTTCAAAACCTGGGCCTCTACCTGCCTCTGCAACAAGATCCTTGACTTCCCTACCAGGAGACCACAGTCACTGCAGTTTGGAAATAACAACAGCTCCTTCTCACTGACAATCAACCACTGAAGGCAGCATGGTTAGCTACAGATCTACTCTCTCAACACCCACAACTGTATTGCTAGGCACAGCTCAAACACCATCTATAAATTTGCCAATGATACTATTGTTGGCAGAATTTCAGATGGAATGATGAGGCGTACAGCAGCAAGATAGATCAAAAAGGCTGGTTGAGTGGTGTCACTCAAGTCAGTAAGGCCAATGTTCAAAGTACATTTTATTAACAAAGTACGTATATTCTGTACAACTTTGAGATTTATCTCCTTACAAGAAGCCACGAAATAATGAACCCCAATTGAAGCCATTAAAAACAAAAGCAGACCATCCAAACACCCAGTGTGCAGAGAGAGAAAAACAAATAGTGCAAACAATAAAAGCAAGTAAACAGCATTCAGAACTGAAGCTCACAATGCCAGACATCGCAGCAGCTGACCTATCCTGGACCCAATATATTAATGAATTACAAAGATGACATGACAGCAGCTATACCTTATAAAAGAGTTTGAGGAGACTTGTTATGTCACCAAAGACTCTCACCAATATCTGCACTGTGGAAAACATTCTAACTGGTTGCATCACCCTCTAATTTTTGCTCAGCCATTAGAGAGAAGAATTTCTCTGTAACCTAACTGCAATCTTAAAGTCTTTATTAGAGCATTTCTTAACCTTCTATTCCAAGAAGAATTGTGCTAACTCTTCCAAATTTTGTTCATGATGGAAGTCATCTTCTCATTGCGATAACGTACCAGTAAACTCTCCTGTGCACTATTGATTATAAACCCAAGTAAGTTTTATATCCTTTTTAAAGGAAACTATCACATCAGTTTTGTGATTTTAAAATTTTGTGATTAAAAACATCATAATCTTTCTTCTTTCAAAGTTAGATTATTTTGAATTAGATCCTTTCAAAATGATGCCATTTTGTATTAGATCACCAAAAGTGGATTCATTTTACTTTTCTGTATTGACTTCCATTTGTCATGCTTTTGTTCATTTCACCATTCTAAATCATCATGTTTTCACCATCATTATAAGTTTCTAGCAGCTGACTCCAGGCAGTTTAGCTTGATGCTTAGGCTTATTGAGAAATTAAGGAGGCATGGGATCCAAGGACACATTGCTTTGTGCATCCAGAACTGGCTTTCCCACAGAAGGCAAGAGAGGTTGTAGACGGGACACATTCTGCACGGAGGTCAGTCACCAGTGGTGTGCCTCAGGGAACTGTTCTGGGACCCCCTACTCATCGTGATTTTTATAAATGACCTGGATGAGGAAGTGAAGGATTGGGGTAATAGATTTGCTGGTGACACAAAGGTTGGGGGTGTTATGGATAGTGTGGAGGGCTGTCAGAGCTTACAGCGGGACAGTGTTAGGATGCAAAACTGGGCTGAGAAGTGGCAGGTGGAGTTCAACCCAGATAAGTGTGAGGTGGTTCATTTTGATAAGTCAAATATGATGGCAGAATATAATATTAATGGTAACACTTTTGGCAATGTGAAGGATCAGAGGAATCTGGGATCCGAGTCCATAGGACACTCAAAGCTGCTGTGCAGGTTGACGCTGTGATTAAGAAGGCATGCGGTGCATTGGTCTTCATCAAGCGTGGGATTGAGTTTAGCAGCCAAGAGGCAATGTTGCAGTTATACAGTAGCCTGGTCAGACCCCCGTTGGAGTACTTAGTTCTGGTCACCTCACTACAGGAAGGATGTGGAAACCATAGAAAGGGTGCAGAGGATGTTGCCTGGATTGGGGAGCATGCTTTACAAGAATAGGTTGAGTAAACTCAGCCTTTTCTCCTTGGAGCGACAGAGAATGAGAGGTGAACTGACAGAGGTGTATAAGATGATAAGAGGCATTGATTGTGTGGATAGTCAGAGGCTTTTTCCCAGGGCTGAAATGGCTAGCACGAGAGGGCACAATTTTAAGGTGCTTGGAAGTAGGTACAGAGGAGATGTCAGCGATGTTTTTTCACACAGAGAGTGTTGAGTGCGTGGAATGGGCTGCCAGCGACGGTGGTGGAGGCAGATATATTAGGGCCTTTTTAAGAGACTCTTGGACAGGTACATGGACCTCAGAAAAACAGACGGCTATGGGTAACCCTAGGTAATTTCTAAGGTAAGGACATGTTCGGCACAGCTTTGTGGGCCGAAGGGCTGTAGGTTTTTCTATGTTTCTATCTACCAAACCACGAAATTCCATTTGCCATCATCTTTTGCTTTGTGTCATGAGTAAAGTTTTTATCTAACCAACTATATTCCATGAATTCATGGATTTCTATCTTCTTAACAAGCTGGATATGTTGCATCTTGGTAACTGTTTTTGTGAGCCCTACAAAAAAATATATACTGGTAAAATACGACCATAAGATATAGGAACAGAATTAGGCCATTCAGCCCAATGAATACCTGATCTTCTATTAGGGAATGAAACAAGGCAGGTAACAAGTTTGTGTAGGGGAACATTTTTCATCTAGTAATCATGATGCCATTAGTTTCAAGATAATTATGGAAAAGGAGAGGTCTGGTCCTCGGGTTAAGATTTTAAACAGGGAACGGCCAATTTTTGATGGTATCAGAAAGGATCTGGCAAGTGTGGATGGGAACAGGTTATGTTCTGGCAAAGGTGTACTTGTTAAGTGTGACTCCAGTATAGTCTTGGAACACAGACTGTTCCATGTAGCCAATAAAAAGGCAGGCATAGCTGGCACCCATGCAAGTACCCACAGTTTCACCTTTTGTTTGAAGGAAGTGGGAAGGGCCAAAGGAGAAATTAAGAGTGAGGACAAGTTCCGCAAGGCGGAGGAGAGTGGTGGTGGAGGGGAACTGGTTGGTTCTGGTGTCCAACCTGGTGTGGGAATGGAGGTTTCAGGGACAGGATATCCATAGTGAAAATAAGATGATGGCGGCCAGGGAACTGAAATTATTGAAAAGATCCGGAGAGTGTGAAGTGTCACGGATGTTGGTAGAAAGGGACTGAACTGGGGAGGGGAATAAATAAATTAGGCCTCACCAACATCTTATACAATTTCAACATAGCATCCCAACTCTTGTACTCAATACACTGATTTATGAAGGCCGTTATGTCAAAAGCTTTCTTTGTTCTACCACACTCCTCAGTGTTCTACCACACACCGTGTAAAGCTTACCCAGGTTGGTCCTCCCAAAGTGTAGCTGTAACTCACACTTGTCTGCATAAGTACCGTCTGCCACTTTTACTGCCATTTTTCTAGCTAGTCCACGTCCCACTGCAAGCTTGATAGTCTTCCTCACTGTCCACTACATCCCTAATCTTGGTATCATCCTCAAATTTGCTGATCCACTTCACCACGTTATTATCTAGATCATTGTATGGATGACAAACAGCAATGGACCCAGCATTGATCCTTGTGACACCCCACTAATCACAAGCCTTCAGTCAAAGAGGCAACCATCTACTACTACCTCTCTGGCTTCTCCCATAAAGCCAATGTCTAATCCAATTTACTACCTCATCTTAAATGCCAAGCGACTGAACCTCCGTGACCAACCTCTCATGTGAGACCTTGTCAAAGGCCTTCTTAAAGTCCATGAGAAAACATCCATTGCCTTCTTTCACCAACTTTCTTGGTAGCTTCCTTGAAAAAAAGATTAATTAGTCATGACCTACCATGCACAAAGCCAAGTTGACTATCCCGAATCAGTCACTGTCTATCCAAATACTTATATATTTGGTCCCTTAGAATACCATTCAATGACCTTCCCATTACTAATATCAGGCTCACTGGCCTGTAATTTTCTGGCTTATTTTTACAGGCTTTCTTAAGCAACAGAACAACATTAGCTATCCCCCAATCCTCAGGCACCTTACCCATGGCTAAAGATGTTTTAAATATCTCTGCTAAAACTTTGCAATTTCTCAACTAGCCTCCCACAGGATCCAAGGGAACACTTTGTTAAGTCCTGGGGATTTATGCAACCTATTTTTCTCAAGACAGCAAACAATTCCTCCTCTGTAATCTGTACAGAGTCCACAACCTTGCTGCTGCTTTGCTTCACTTTTATAGATTCCATGTCCACGAACTCTTACAGGAACCTGGACTATACCTCTTCCCACCCTGTTACTTGTAGAATCCTACCACCCTACCAATGTCCACATGCAGCAGGACATAATCCTCTGGAACATTTCCCTTCGCCAATGGGATCCCACCACCAAGCACATCTTTCCCTCACCTCAATTTTCTGCTTTCTGCAGATATTGTCCATTCGTCCTTCCCCACTGATCTCCCTCCTGGCACTTATCCTTGCAAGCAGAACAAGTGCTACACCTCTTCCCTCACTACCAGTCAGGGCTCCAAAACGCCCTTCGAGGTGAGCCAACACTTCACCTGTGAGTCTGTTGGGGTCTGGTGCTCCCAGTGTGGCTTCCTGTATACTGGTGAGACCCGATGTAGATTGGGAGACTGCTTTGCCGAGCACCTACGCTCCATCCGCCAGAAGAAGTGGGATCTTCCAGTGGCCACCCATTTTAATTCCACTTCTCATTCCCATTCCGATGTCAATCCATGGCCTCCTCTACTGTCACGATAAGGCCACACTTAGGTTAGAGGAACAACAGCTTATATTCCGTCTGGGTAGCCTCCAACCTGATGACATGAACATAGATTTCTCAAACTTCCGGTAATGGCCCACCCCCTCCACCTCTCCTTCACCATTCCCCATCCCCTTTCCCCTCTCTCACCTTATCTCCTTGCCTGCACTTCGCCTGCCTCTGGTGCTCCTCCCTCCTTTTCTTTCTTCCATGGCCTTCAGTTCCCTTCTATCAGACTACCTCTTCTCCAGCCCTGTATCTCTTTCACCGATTGACTTCCCAGCTCTTCATTCCTCCCTCTTCCGCTTTCACCTATCACCTTGTTTTATTCTCCCCTCCCCCACCTTTTAAATTTACACCTCATCTTTTTTTCTTCTGTCCTGACGAAGGGTCTCAGCTCGAAATGTCGACTGTACTTCTTTCCATAGATGCTGCCTGGCCTACTGAGTTCCTCCAGCATTTTGTGTGTGTTGCTTGGAGTACTGTGTGCAGTTTTGGTCACTACCTACAGGAAAGATGTAAATAAGGTTGAAAGAGTACAGAGAAAATTTACAAGGATATTGCCGGGACTTGAGGGAAAGGATGAATAAGTTAGAACTTTTATTTCCTAGAATGTAGAAGACTGAGGGGAGATTTGGTAGAGGTATACAAAATTATAAGGAATATATATAGAGTATATACAAGCAGGCATTTTCTATTGAGATTGGGTGAGGCTACAACTAGAGGTAATCGTTTTAAGGGTGAAAGATGAACTGCTTAAGCGGAACAGGAGGTCACGTAGGTGTTGAGAGTGTGGAACGAGCTGCCAGCTCAAGTGCTGCACGCAGGTTCGATCTTAACATTTGGAAAATTGGATAAGTACATGGATGGGAGGGGTATGATCTGGGTGTAGTTCAATGGGACTAGGCAAATTAATGGTTTGGCATAGACTAAGTGGTCCGACAGGTCTATTTCTGTGCTGTAGAGTTCTACGATTCTATGATACTATGAATCCCCTTAACTTTTGACACCCTTGCTAATCAAGAAGCTATTAACATCCACTATCAATATACCCAAAGACTAAGCCTCCAGAGCTGTTTGTGGCAATTCCAAAGACTCACTACCCTCTAATTAAAGAAATTCTTTCTCATCTGTTTTAAATGGCTTTCTGTTCTGAGGATGTTCCCTCTGATGCTAGGCTCTCCCACTGTTTGAAACATCCTCTCCATGTCCACTCTATCTAGGCTTTTCAATATTCAATGGGCTTCAATGAGATCCTTCCTCATAAGCAATGCCATAAAATGCCTCAGCATTAAGTCTTTGTTTTTATATTCTATGTCCTCTTGAAATGAATACCAACCTTGTACTTGCCTCCCTTACTACCAACACAAGTAAAAATTTGAACCATGGCAGTGGCCATAAAGGGACACAAGAACAGTACATTGTGCCAAGTTAAATTCGAAGCTAAATTAGAAATACTGGTACAACAAGGTAAGAATCATGATTATATGGTATTCTCCACTGTAACAGGTGAGGAAATATTTACACAGTCAAAGGCAGGAGAACTACAAGTTCTTGTACTCATGAGAATGTATTTATTGGAGAATGTATCAGGACAAACTGATTGCTCTGAAGTGAAAAGCATTTACTATTTAGATATTTTTGTGAAATGTTAGTGTAGGAATAAAAATTTAACAAAGCTTTTAGGAAAAAAAACAGCTGCAGAACAAACAGCAGTTTGGTATCACAGTGAGGGAGTGATGCAACTTAGAACATTGAAACATTGAAAATTAAATCTTGCTTTGGCTGAGGTACTTTGGGGCCCTTGCTACTTATAATCCATCATAAACAGCAATCTTCCTTCTTGCCAGCACTAGAATAGGTAGATTTAATTTTTATTCATTTCTGTATTGATAATTGTAACTTTAAAATTGTGTATTAACTCTGGTTGAATCTAATCAATTCTTTTTAACCATATTGGTCCATGGTCGAATTACTTTTGATTTTCACAGTACATTAAATCTCACCTGTATCTTGAATAATTCATTGTTAGTTAAATCTCCAATCCTCCCGCATTCCCTCTGATCTAATAATGATTAATCCATGCTCCTTTCCAAAATGCAATCAATCGTAATTAAGTGATTTATCAACTCCAATCCCTTTAATAAAGCACAGGGAAAAATATGCAGCTTTTCAAAGTTTTAAAAATGAAAGGGAAAATGTGGATAATCTCCTGGTAGTAGAGCTCTAGACAAGTGAAAGCTAATCTCAACCCCTTGTTTAAGAGTGCAAACCTCTGTCTTTCTAATGGCGATTTGAGTGCTTTTAAAAGGTACCAGGATTTGTCTGAACTATGAAATTTAAAGTAATTTTACTCAATAGGTTCAATTTCTATAGGTTTAAAGACAGAATTCTTCTCTTGTAAATAGTTGCCACTTCTATCATTACACATTCTTGGAGGTTTGATCATTTAAAATTTGACCAAATGCCATTTAGTCATATATTGCTCATGTGATGTTTAATTACATGATCATGCCTGCTTGCAAACTACAGCATGCTGTTCAGTTGTCCAGTTAAGGTTAAAAGATTGTTACTATTCCTACATATACAGAGGATTCTGGTTAATTGGGACACATTGAAACCAGTATACTTTGGCCCAATTAAGCAGGTGTCCCAATTGGCTTCATGAAAATAGTTAAAAAGGTATAAAGAAAGACAAACTACCATTTACCTAAGTAACAAATTATGTATTTAAAAGAAATACAGAATGAATTAGAACACTACTACAGTACTAGAAAACTGTAATAGTTCTTAATAGTTATCAATTGAGGAATTCATCCAGTGTATCCTGCCTTGCCCTTTTGATTGACTGTAAATTAACAAAATCAGCAAAGACACCTAGTGCAGCTAATGAACTGCCTTCATACAATGCTTTTAATGATTGCATCCTCCAAATCTTCATTTTCATTGTAACATTCACAATGATTGTTAATATCTGCAAATTCTTTGTAGTTCATAACTTGTTGAAGTAGTGAAATTGTTTCATTTTCACTCCTGGCCATTCTGGCACCTCCAAACCTGAATGCTTGAAACCACAGTGCACAAGACAGTTCTGAATTATCTTACTGCTTATTTCTTGCCACCTAGCAGTGACAAAAATCACTGTTTTTTGAACACAAAGACTCGCATCTGACACTATTTAAAAAACAGTTTGCTTGAAGCATGGTGCAGTGTCTAACAGCCACATAAGTACACACAACTGACACTAGATAGAAACTGTACGACAATAATCTCCTGTCCCAATTAAGCAGCATAGTGTTCCAAATAAACAAAGGGAATCCTAGCTATTTTCTCGATTAGTTTTGGTTCTTTAAGAGTTCTCCCAAATAAGCGACTACGCTGATTAACCAATGACCCATTCGACCAGAATCCACTGTATTTATAGGATAAACAAAGAAACTATGACTATTACAGGTAGTGGGGAAGTTAATGGAAACCATCTCTGGGTAAGGTAGAGGCTAATCAAGGGCAGCAGGGATTTGTCTGACTAACTTCAGAGAATTATTCAATATAACGAAAAGAATAATTAAGGTGAAGGACTAGACATTGGGTGATGAAATTTCAGAAAGAAGACAACAAAACATCACATAAAATGGACATTCATAAATTAAGAATACATAATTCACTGCATCAGCTTACATTTACAGTATTAAAGCTCCAGTAAAACATTTGACTATCTGCTTTACAGTGAAGTGGAATTATTTATAAAGCAGTCAGATTTCTACATTGGTCACAATGAGAAAGAGTAATACCATGACTCAACTAAATCTTTAAAGTTTTTGTATAATTATTACTTTTTAAAACAATACACAACAAGTAATAAAATAAAAATCTGTATCAAACTTAGCTTCAGTGACAAAGAGCCACCAACAGTACCCATCATCTCCCAGAGAAAAATTATACAATAGTTGTCAAATGCTAAAATGGACAACCCGCCAAGATTTCTCCCTTTTCCTCCCCCCTTTCACCATCCCACCAGCAACTATCCATATTCCTCAACTATTTGCCACTATCTCCCTCCTCCAGTAACTCTTTCAAGATTCGAGTAGTTCCCATTTGATTTCTACTAGCTCTGATACTAACAACCTCACTGGGAATAAATATGTATCCAAGTAAATGAATTACCCCAACAACAACAAATAAAACGCTGGTACAAATGGAGTAGTTTGTATTCAGCAACTATACACACAGTGTCTTTAAGTCATCAACAAGACACCAATAACCTTTGGGTTGTGAACCCATTGACTGAGTGAAAAGTTCAATATTGTTCTGGTTGATAATTAAAGTTGAAATTAAATGAATAATGTTAGCTTACCTCTGCAGTCATTTTTGCCAGTCTATCTGGTGCAATATTCCCACATAGGACATTCCTCCTCAGATTGGGGTTCTTTGAATCTTTTAAATTTGCAATTCTGCTCCTCACTCTGTTTTTATATTTCATATCTGTGTTTTTAAATTCTTGATACACACGTTAGAAACTGTTAAGGAAACTCAAGTTATAACTTTTGTTAAAAATAGTATTAGATTATTACTAATTGAATACCAGGAAGTTTATGCAAAAAAATCATTCTACAGCTAACCTAGATTATTGCTATTTCAATAATAAGAAAACAAATATTGTAAAAATTTAACAGGAGTCATAGAACACACTTACAGGCCCCACCAACCTCAATGTCCACTTAGCCAGGTCCAATTTCCTACTGTTGGTCTCTCTCTTCTATGTATTTATACAAGTGCTTCTTAATGATACTACTGTACCTGCCTCAACTAATTCCTCAGGCAGCTCCTTCCATTTACTCACAGTATCAGAATCAGGTTTACTATCACTGGCATTTGTCATGAAATTTGATTTGCAGCAACAGGACATTGAAAAAACTTCTAAGTTACAATAGGAAATATATACAAAACACTAAATTAGTATAAGAAAGCAAAAAAAAGGTAGTGTTAATGGGTTCACTGTTCATTCAGAAATCTGACAGCAGAGGGGAAGAAGCTGTTCCTGAAACGTTGAGTGTGTGTTGTCCTGTACCTCTTCCTTGATGGTAGCAATAAGAGGGCATGTCCTCTGTGATGGGTGTCCTTAACGATGAATGCAGCCCTTTTGAGACTTTTGAGAACTTTCTGCAGCTATTTCCAATCCTGTGCAATGGGCCTCTCCATACCAGACGGTGATGTAACCAGTTAGAGTGCTCTCCATGGTACAGAAATCTGTGAGTCTTTGGTGACATACCAAGTCTTCTCAAATTTCTAATGAAATGTAGCTGCTTTTGCGCCTTCTTTGTCATTGCATCAATATGTTAAGATGTTGACACCCAGGGACTTGAAATTGATCACACTTTCCCCTGCAGATCCCTCGATGATGACTGGTGTGTGTTCCCTTGACTTCTTACTGAAATCCACAATTTCTTGGTCCTATTGACAATGAACGCAAGGTTATTGTTGCGACACCACTCAAAACAGATAATCTATCTCACTCTTGTACCCCTCTTCATCACTATCTGAAATTCTGCCAACAATAGTTCTGTCATCAGCAAATTTATAGATGACACTTGAGCTGTGCCTGGCCACAGTTGTGCGTGGAGAGTAGGGCAGTGGGCTAAGTACGCATCCTCGAGGTTCACTAGTGTTGTCAGCGAAGAGATGTTTTTTCCGATGATCTTCACTGAATGTGGTCTCCTGGTGAGGAAGTCAAGGATCCAGTTGCAGAGGCGGGTATAGAGGCTCAGGTTTTGGAGCTTGTTAATTAGAACTGAGGGTATGATTGTATTGAATGCTGAGTTGTACTCAATAAACAGCAGCCTGACATAAGTATTACTATTGTCCATGTGATCCAAGGCCAAGTGGAGAGCAGTGAGATTTCATTTGCTGTGGACCTATTGTGGTAATGGGCAAATGGCAGCAGGTCCAGGTCCTTGCATAGTCAGGTAGTGATTCCAGCCATGACCAACCTCTCAAAGCACTTCATCACAGTAGATATGAATAGCACTAGATGATAGTCATTAAGGCAGCTCACCCTGCTCTTCTTGAACACTGGTATGACTGTTGCCCTTTTAAAGCAGCACCCCCGCATGAAAAAGTTGTCCCTCAATCTCTTCTGAAACTTTCCCGTCTCACTATAAATCTATGTCTCCTAGTTTTTGACTCCCCTACCTTGGGAAAAACTGTTACTGTCCATCTTACCTAGGTCTCTTATAATTTTAAACATGTCTCTAAGCTTTCCCTTCATTTTCCTATATTCCAATGAATAAAGACCTACCCTGGTCAACGTCTCCCTATAACCCAGGCCCTTTAATCCTGGCAACAGCCTCACAAATATTTTCTGCAGTTTTTCATATAATGAACTTCAAAAGTACCTTGTAACAAACCCAAGTGACTTTTCATATCTATATACTTTTGATACTTTTTTTAAAATAAGGGGCAATATATATTTAATAGTATAAAGGGAAACTTGAGTTTGAGATGGAAATGAGCATGTCCCACTTTCTAACCTAAGGTATAACCATGGGCACCAGCATGGGCCCCAGCTATGCCTGCCTTTCCACCACTAGTGATCCCAAACTTACTAACTTTATGACCTAGGATAAGGACAGCAGGTGCAGGGCATCAGAGCCTGCAGTTAACAACTCTACCCCTAGTTGGAAATATGACCATTTGGTCATCATAAAATCCTGAAATCCCATTTAATAGAAATTGCAAATCAAGTGGCTGGATTAAGTGATGCTGAGTTTCCTGAATGTTACGCGAGTTCACAAAATACTACAGATTCTGAAAATCTGAAATAAAAACAAAATGTTGTTCATCCCCTAGGCGATGCCCCAAATTCCTAATTGTCCAATTAGTTTCTGGACAGCAGAATCCAGGAGAGGAGAAATAAAAAACTGAACAGTACACCAATAGACTTTAACAAAGAGTCTCAATTTCATTTGGTCCTTTTAACAACCACAGTACTGCCTCAATTTCTCCATACCCCAACTTTCAATACATGTACTTTTTGATACTGCTTTCAAGGTTAGTTACTTAGAAATTTAATATGGTTTTTCAGCCAAATTCTGGCCACTGCGATAGTCAGGATCTCAGGTTATTTAAAGAAGGATATATTCCTCAATTTGAGCTCCAAGCTCTTCACAGTCTGAGCCAATAGCTATGTAATCACCTAAATAGAAGAAACAGAACAGAAATGAGTTACAACACCTATGCTAAATTTCTCCTAAACATACAACCCCTTCCATACACACAAACACACCAAGCACCCCTCAAAACAAAGAAGAAATCCTCTCCCACACCCTCCAATCTCTCCCTGACCCCCCTCACACAAACACAGCAATAATCAGACCAGCCAACCTCCCTCCTCAACACATGTGCACACACTTATGCAAAGTGAAGACACTATTTCTTTCGGTAAATTGCTGTGACAGTAGTTGATCCTTCTGTCTGAGATAACATGTTGGCATCAATTTCAACATTTAGCATCAGTGCAGAGATTACATCAGATAAATACCATAATCTAATTTCAGAGGATTGTAATAAACAAAATGGATTTAATTTTACAGCAAACTGTCTGAATCCTTTAATTATCCTTACTGCATAGTAATCATCACCAAATACAATGTCCTCTCTTGTATATAACAGTATAGTCATTGAATACCAAATATAGCCTGCTAGAACACTTTCATCTAAACTGCACAACCGGAACACAAAAATCCAACCACCATTCCAATTATGGCTAATCAAAAAGTCAATGGATACAAATGACATGGGAAGATCTTCTCAAAGTCTCCAGACTAACCAATTAAATGGACTGGACCTATACTCACCAGACTTTAGAAGAATGAGAAGTAATTTTATTGAATTTTTGCAAGCTGTTACATGGCAGATGCAAGGATGATGTCATGCCTGACTAAAAACATCTCATACCGGAGTGAAGGCTCAGTCATTGCGTATACCAAAATAAACACCAGTAGATTTTTGGATATTAAAGCAATCAAAGAACATGGGAGTCAGTACAAGAAAGATGCCAGGGTGTGGCCCTGGTACACAGCCCTAGTACATGGAAGACACTGGGATCAGCCCTGCACAGCTAGTGGATGACTGATTCCAGGCCTGATGTGTCAAAGGAGAAGGAACATCAGGATTTTGTGGTGGCGGATGCTGTGGACGGGGCTCTCTGTAGTCAAATGACTGCTATCTCTTTCTCTACGGTAGGGAGGCTTGCTGCTGATTTTTGAGTCGGAGAATCTCAGAATAAGAAACAACACAGCAGACTGTAACATCATAACAGCAATTTTGAGTCTCCCCTTTTGCTGTGAAATGGGTGACATAAGCCTGTCCCTTGTGTGTGTGAGAATGAGACAGAGAGTGAGAGTGAGAGAGAGAGAGAGAGAGAGAATGTCTGTGGCATGTCAAACTGTCGGGTAAACAATAGATTTTGCTGACTGCAGATCACGATTTCTGTTTGGAGCTTTGCTATTGCATAGTGGGTGGTGGGGACTGATGCTTTTTTGCTGAAATGGATGGAGTGGGGAGGTTGATGCTTTGCTGCTGCTTGCATGGGGGGAGAGGGGGCTTTGGCATTATAATGTTTTTCCGTCATTCATTTGGGGTTCTGTTTTCTGTGGATGTCTGCGAAGACTAAGTAAGTCAGATTATATACTGTATACATTCTGATAATAAACAAAACCATTTGAAAGTAAAAGAAATAATAAAAAAATAACTGCATAGCAAAGTAGTGGCAATGGGCAAATAGTCTATTCCTGCTTTCATTTCTTTTGTTATGATTTGATTATGCTCATACCTGTTATAAATACAGAGCTTTATTTATAACAGACATGCATAATTTTGGCACAATTGAAAAACACAAAATTTCTGTGTCTTCCTCCTCATATTCCAAATACACCATGGACAGGACAGGCTTTTATAGGACAGGCTGATGCCCACACCATACTAGACAGTGTACATTTCAATCACAATACTTCAGTGCAATTGTTAGATACCTCAGAGCAATGAACAGATGGTTCAGAAATAGAAATTTCCTGGAGCTACATACAACCTAGTATCAGATAGTACACTATCTAGAGATAATAACCTAGAGATAGGGTTGTATCTCACCCCTATCTGCATCTGTTTCTCAGAAATGGATCTTTCGAGACAAATGTCCCCAAAACTAACTGCAAATTGGATAGTTAATGTTTTGCAAAGAGCTAAGCCACGCCCCAGGCTACCACTCATCAACTGGCATCCAGTATGACCTCTCCCCTAGTTGGCTTGTGCAGAGATTGCATCAGAAATCCTTCCTGGACACACACATAACAAATTCTGCTCCATCTGAACCTTTTGCTCTAAGGAGGTGCCATTCAGTATTAGGGAGGTTGAATGTCACCCAGGATAAAATGGTGTCATCTTTGCACCTTTTCAAAATCTGCATAGCAGTCTGCTCATAAGACATAGGAACAGAATTAGGCTACTGGCCCATCAAGTCTGCCCCGCCTTTTCACCATAGCTGAGTTATTATCTCTCTCAACCCTGTTCTCCTGCCTTCTCCCTTGTAATCTTTGACACCCTTACTGATCAAAAACATATCAACTTCTGCTTTAAATATATTTAAATTAATGACTTGATCTCCACAGCCCTGAATGGCAAGGACTTTCAGATTCACTGCCCTCTGGCTAAAGAAATTCCTCCTCATGTCTGTTCAAAAGAGACAACTCGGTATTCTGAGACTGAGACTCTCCACCATTGGAAACATCCTCTCCATGTCCACTCTATCTAGGCCTTTCAATATTTGAGAAGTTTCAATAAGATTCCTCCCTCATCCTTTACTGACACCTCAGGTGTCTCTGTTGCTACAGGAATTGTTTTACATTTAGTTAACTGACAGCATGTCAATTTCAAAAAATGCTGTGAAAGAATAAAGCACTATTACATCCAAAAGACAAAAAAAATTCAAAAATCACTTACTGTCAGATCAAAATTAATAAAAATTCTGTTCCATGGTTGGGGACATTAACTGGCGCTCAAGAATTTTATTTCTTATATTTTCCTTAAGACACATAAGGAATCATTAACATGATGACTCTTGAAGCAAACCTATCTGTTCTATTCCTCCATTACTCCCCCAACTATAACCCTGTAACCTGTTCTCTTTCAGATGCTCATGGGAGCAATATAGTCACCCTTTAACCCTACCAACATGTCTTTGGAAAGTGGCAGGAGAGCAGAACACTTAGGGGAAACAGAAAGTACAAGGCACACACAGAGATCTAAAGGTCAAGATCGAACCAACCCAGATCACTGCAGCTGTCTGGTAGCAGAACCTACTCTTGCTGTTTAACTTAATATGAATGACCATGGGTGGAGGGTGTTTGGTGATAGAAGACCAATGAGGTTCAAAATATTTTCCAACTTTTACCCTTTTGTCTACCTAACAACACATGAACACAAGAAAATAAGGGGAATAAGCCACTTGGCCCCTTAAGTTTGCCCTGCCATTTAATATGACCATAGTTGATGTATGTTGGTCTCAACTCTTCTTTAGTGCCAGTTCCTCATTCTTTCAAAGATTTATCTGCTGCTACCTATATATATAATGATCTCTCCTCCACCACCCTCAGGGGCAGAGAATCACAGTGTTTCATTACCTTCTGACAGATGTTCCTATATATCTAACTTTTAAACGACTGGAGCTCATTTTGTGGCCATGTCCCCTTCTTTGTGATTCTGCTGCTAGTGAAAACATCTCAATGCCTACCTTGTAGGGCCTGCTTATGATTTTAGAATAAGGTCACCCTCATTTTTCTAAACTCCAAGAAATATAAACCCAAATTGCCTTGCTTCTCTTGAGAGGACAACCCAAGAATTAGCTTGGTGCAACTCCTTTGGACTGTCCCCAATCTTTTTATTTAAGACAAATGTGGGTGCAGTATTTCAGATGTGCACACAAAGTAACAAAGCCTCTGTATTCATAAATTCCAACCCACTTGTAATAAAGCTGTTCGTGCTCTTAACTACTTGTTAGATGTGCTGCTGACATGTGATTCATTCACTAGAACACCGACTGTACATCCCGAGAAACTTCACTCATTTGTGGTGTCTTTCCATTTAGAATATAACCTGCCATCTGATTCCTCTTACCAAAATGGATGAGCTCATGCCACCCTGTCATCTGTCAAGTGTTCACCCAATCACTTGCTCTAGCTATAACCCATGCAGAAGCAACGTCCTCATCACAATATGCCTTTCCAGCCATTTATGTATCATCAGCAAAGCATTTGAATCAATGCTTCTACATTCAGCAAATCATGCTTAGGCTGGTTTCCATATCAAACACCTTTACTTAAGTGAATACAAACCTTCATTGACGTTATACACATCTCATGTGCCCTTTCCAAGAGAACCAGCTTGATTTGAAGATGGCATCTTTCTACTCCCATTAGATGAGAGCATTCAAGACCCAGAATGCTCAAGACTGCTTGCTAGGATTTTCTGGAGTGAGACGTGAATGTAGAGATGGGAATGCAGCCATTGAGCTGAAGTTTTATTTTATATTTGCTTGTTTTAAAGTTAAATGAAGTACAACTTACCATCTGTTTTCATTGCAGCAGTTAACATTTCTCTGCACTTGATCCGTACTGAGTCGGTGGTGAAGGGAGCCTGAGGATAACTTTTGAGTTGAAAAGGTGATTGAGTATAGAGTGCTTCATGGGAGTTACTAGAAATGCTTCCCGAACTAAAAAGAAAACAAAATGCAAGTGCTTAGTTTGTTTTCATAAACATCACTTCCTATATGTAAGCCATTTTTTAAAATATCATTTTCAGCACAGGTTAATTTTGATTCAATTTGAAGTACACAGTGAAAAGACATCCATCTCCATCCACTCTTTATTATGTTACGTACCTGTGACACGTGACAGTGGTACCCGTGTCACGTGACTGGGGTTGAAGTTATACTGGACATGAGGTAATGGTGGAGTGATGTCATTTTCCCGCCAGTAGAGGTCATGTGACAGGTTTTTTTTCTACAGGGTATAAAAGGAAGACCCACCCTGTCGGGTGGGGCAGTTCGTGGCTGGATTTGCCAAGATGACTTCATGTTACTGTGTGATTTAATGTGATGACGCAGTTTAGTTAAAAATGAAGTTTTGTATAATGCCTAAAGTTTAAAAGGTCAGAGCCAACGGTTTCTTTGCTGATGGAGAGTGAAGTTTGGAAGACAAATCGAGAAGAATCGATTTTCGATGGATTGACTTCGACCTTGTGTGATCCTCATTCGGAAGGATTTCGTTTACTATTCTCACGATAGTCTCCGCGGGAAAAAGCGGGAGATTGAGAATATTGTGGAAGGAAGGTCAGTCACTTTAAGCTGTTATATTTAATAAAATTCGACGTGGGAGTTCGACGCTGGGAATCGAAGGACATCGACGTGGAAGAGAATTTACATCGCTTTAAAAAGTCTCTCCTTTTAAAAGTACCGTGAGCTTTTGAACTGTCGGCATATCGTTCTTTGAACTGTTTTCATTCGGCAATTCGTTTTAGAGAACTGAGTTCTTTTCAATACCGCTTTAAAGACTGTTTGGGACTGCAACGCTATTAAGAACTGTTTGATTCAGCTGCCAGCAGCTGGTTTCAGGTCATTGTTTGGGTTTGTTTACTTTTGAAGGGGGTTTGTTATCAGTGTTTAATAAACGTGTTATTTGTTATAAAACCCCTTGCCTAACTCATCTATATTATTGTTGCCCGAATACGTAACAATTAGCCCTTGAAACGGTAATACATGTGACTCTTAAGTTTTAGTTAATATTGGTAAACATTTCAAAGATATACTTTAAAGGAAGTAGTGTCTTTATCATTATTAGATATTGAGTTCACTACTGTTTACATGCCATAGTAATGGAGTATTGCATATATGTATTGCCTTGGTTATCATCGATTGTAAGAAGAATCAAATGTATTAGTACATTAAGGTGTGTGAAGATTCTGTATTGAATAACATTCTGCAGTTTCACAAGTAAGATCTCATTAAAAACCCTGAAGAAAGCCACTGTCATCTGATCCTTCGAGAAGGTGTTTAACTTGCTGCATAGCTTTCTATGCACACATTGCAAGGGCAGGAGAGCTAGAATCTGAACAGGTTGATTTACTCTGGATCTGCAATGACTTCCACATGAAGACTTTATCCTATATGCTATACATATATAATTCCTGTATCTGATATTAATCTATTTTTATCCATAGGAATCTCATTTTGGTGTGCTTCATCCATTGATTTTGTCTGTAAGGTGTAAACCATGTTTTAATTTTTCAAATCAGTGAAGACTTGATATGAAAACACCAACAAGAGAAAATATGCAGATGCTGGAAATCCAAACAACACGTACAAAATACTGGAGGAACTCAGCAGACCAGGCAGCATCTATGGAAAAAAGTACAGTTGACACTTCAGGACTTAATATAAAAGAACTATTTTGCCAAAATAAGCACTAACTATATTAAGCACAGAGATGAGGGAGGATAGGATATGAGAGAAGGAAATGAAAGCGTGAAAGAGAAAAGGTGTTCCATTTCTATGAGGCACCAGGTCAAACAGGAGGTTTACTTAACATGCCTAAAACTTAAACAGCTGAGGATGGACGTCAAAAATCAATGAAAGCATTAATTTTCTTATTAAAATGTTTAAGAGATTCATACCTTTCCTCTTTTGCTTCTGGGCTGTTTTGTGCCAAGGAAACTGAATCCTTTTTTTTATCTTCTGAGGATTTCTCAACTGCTGGTCCATCTGCAAAATAGCACTTGAATCAAACACCATTTTAAAATAATAAATTATTTTAAGATGCAATTTACCAAAATGAACTAGGCAGTGGCTAATGTTCAGAAGGAAACTCTACCAAATCTACCCATGACAATTATGAAGATAAAGCTTGAAGGTTGCTACCTTAACCACTTAATGAAGATATTTGAGATTTAAAGAGACAGCACTTTGCAAAGTATGATGATATCATGCAAGGCTATGAAGACCTTAATTAATTTTCAAAACTTATACAACTGTAAATGAAAAGACAAAGACAGTTAGTCATTCTGTGAAAGGTTGTGCATATTCTAAAAGGATTAAGGAGCAGGCCAGTGGCAACTCATTTGTGTCTTTGTTGGATCATCGTTACTCCTGCCTCATACTTTCTATTAGAGAATTTTTAAAATAAACTTTCAACAGCACTAGAAACAAAATGATTAATCATTTGCTTCTGTTGTGTGCTTGGCAAAGAGTTCCATAACTTATCCATTTGTGTGAACAGACCATTGTCATAATACCATAAGTAATCATCGCAAGATGGAAAAATAATGGGTTTAGTTTAAGTGCAATACCTAAGAGTTTCTTCCAGGATTTAATGAGAGATTTTGCCAAAGATATGACATCTTCTTCTTTACTTTGCTTCCTGATAGCATTTACAGACATCCCAATTCTGGTAGACTGCAAAACAATAAATGCATATTACTTGCCAAATTAATTAGTTCCGATGTTTTGAACATGAAACAAATACCATGATTTACAATTAATTTCATTCTCACTGAAAAAACTTTGAACAGACTATGATCTATGAACAGGCTGAGGTAGTAGTGAAGCATTACAAAGATGGAACTAATCCAACTCTGATAAAATCACATTGAGGTTACATGGAAACCAAAGCCACAGAAGCTTGAAAATAGACAAAATGAAAGCAGAGTTAAAGGGTATGGAGCTTCATTTACAGAACTGAAAATAATTACTTTAATCTTCTTGATGCTGAACTGGAGGAATCTGAGACTAATCCAAAACTAAATGTGAGACAACTCAGGCACACAATACAAAGATCAGTGGAAGAATGTTACCAGCTCATATTCAGAGCTCGAGGCCATGCCATCAGATGGTGCTGATAAGAAGTAAAAGGGCAGCAGTGTGCAGATTTTAGAAAATGTTGTGGCTAATTGTTGAAGACAAGGACCCAACAGGCAAGACTAGTACTGGCTAGCAGCAGTCCCATTCATTTGGAAAATGGAGGATGTCATGGTTGACAAGTTATAGGAAGTATGAGGAAGAGTAGACCAATTCATAGTGAATTAGTACTTCATTTAAGACTGAGTAGGACCTTATCATTGTAGAGGAAGGGATGGAAATTCAATTAAGAAGTGTGACAACCTAAGTAGGTAGTAAAGATCTGAGCTACGATAACATGGTTAATTGCTTTCATGAAGCAACAAAATAGGAGATGAGCTACCAAGTTATCATGGACAGTATGAAGTTTATGAGGAAAGGACCAATGACAGTGATTCTGAATGGCCAGTTTTTAGTAAAAGGTGACTGGAGGACCTCAAGTTCAAGTTTAATTATCATTCAACCATACTTGAATACAGTCAATGTAACAGCATTTCTCCAGGGCCAAGTGCAAAACATACACAGCGCAAGGCACATTTGGCATATACAAGATAACAAGTAAACATACAAAGTTCTAACCTCAAAGTACATTTATTATCAAAGTACATATACATTATACAACCTTGTGAAGACAGCACTGATGGGAGATGCAACCCCATAACCAAGCATGAACACCATCTCCTCCCCTTGACTGTAGCAACAGGCAAGTCCACAGTTTGAGGCTTAGTCCTCTCTACAACTGAGGCCACACAGCTCCCACGCCATCTATCACCCACATATACTGCTTAAGAAAGCATATCCTTGCTCATAAAGACTTTGTAAAGTGTCACTTAGAAGATACTGTAAAGATATGGAAGATGGTCTTCTGGTCGAATAAGACTAAAGTGGAACCCTCTGACCTCAACACTAGGCGGGACAAGTGGCGTAAATCTAATACTGCACATCAGGCAGGTAACATCATCCCTACTGTAAAGTATGGAATTTAGCATCATGCTTTGGAGATGCTTTTCAGAAGGGACTGAAAATATGGTCAGGATTGACGGGAAGATGAATGCTGCTAAATTCAGAGTGTTCCTGGATAAAAACCTGCTAGCCTCTGCCAGAGATTAAACTGGAAGGAAATTCATCTTTCAGTAGAACAATGACCCAAAGCACACTGCCAGAGCAATCATGGAGTGGCTTCAAATGAAGAAAATTTATATCTTGAGTGGCCCAGTCAGAGGTCCTGCCATAACCTGATCAAACATCTGTGGCAAGACCTCAAGATTGCTGTCCACTGCTGCTCGCCAACTAACCTGGCATTAGCTTGAGCAATTTTACAAAGAGCAATGGGCAAATCTTGCTCAATCACCTTGTGCAAAGCTAGTATTTACTTAAAAAGACTACAGATTGTAATAACTGTGAGAGATAGTTCAGTAAGTACTGAGCAAAAGGGATGAATACTTTTGAACTGTTGACACATCAGTTTTTCAATTTTTAGTTCTTCATGCATTACAATTTTGTGTTTCTTTAAACTCTACTGTGGAAAAAAAAGCATGTGATTCACAAATAAAAAATCTTCATTCAATCGATCAAAATCTGGTTGTAATACTCATTTATTTGAACAAAGTTTTGGGGGCTGAATACTTTTTCAAGGCACTGTACTTGTCTTGCAGTGTAGTTCAGTGATACTAATTCTCTGTATTAGGAACCTGATCAGTTTAAAATAATGAGAGGGAATCTCAGCGAGATGCAAAAGATCCTGGAAGAGATTTGATGGGATGAATGATGCAGAGGCAAGTTCCTCAAGTTGGAAAGTCTAGAATTAAGAGGATAGTCTCAAGATTAAAGCATCAAGGACAGAGAGATATCCCTTCACAAAGGAAGGTGTAATTTTGAAATTCTCTATCAAGATTAAATATATTCACGATTGAGATCAACATATTTTTGAACACACATGCAGCCAACTGTTCTAAAGTACAGAATCAACCCTTTGTTAATACACAATAAAACAAGTTAAAGCTAAATACTGCTTCCAATGTAATAAATGAATGGAAAACATTTACAATATCACCTAGCCCAGGAGATAGTGGGAAAATAGATGTAATTTGCTGGAAAAGAATTCAATGAGAACAAGAATACTTAGGATAATAGATTTTCAATTTTGCTCATTCATTTTCAATATTAATTATTGACAAGAACAAATATATTATTTAAGTATGTTTGAAAATTCACCATCTCTTTCTCATAATCTTAATGCAACACTAAAGGGGAAAATAAAGTGAAATAATTACTTATAATTTCTAAACACTAGAAAAGCAACTTCCATTTCACCTTCTCCAGATCAGCCTCACAAACAGCATCAATTCAGTTTACGCAGATTCACAGTTCTATCATCTGTAAATACAGCTCAACTAAAAACTACAGATCAAAGACTCATTTGCCAGGTATACTCACATTAGGAAGGAGCCAGAAATCACTGATTCCATTTCCTTGTTTTAAAAAAAGTACATCTGAAATTTCATCTCAAGTCAGTCATGCTAAAGACTCATTCATTATAGTAGTGCCTGTGCATTGTACTATGCCTCTTAAATTCATTCCAGTGAATTTCAGAAGTAAAGGTAGAATGCCCTGATACTACTATACAATGTGATTAGCACTGCTGACTGTGGGTTAAGTTATCTGGTTTTACATGGATCTATTTCTGTCTTCCATAAGTAATATTCAATCATATCAATAACTTGCCTGGGTTCATGAGGACTTTATACTAATCCACTGTGGTACTGAATAGAACACTTTTAAATTTCTGATGCAAAATTTGCATAAACCTTCAGTAAAACTTTAAAAAGAACTGACTGCCAATGAATTTCTAGGCAACAGCTCACGTGTTTTTCTAACAACTTTGACACAGTACCACTTGCTGTAAATGTCAATGGTGTAGATCTCCACTGACAGCAGAACGGTCTAAAGAGAAACAATTACTGCTTAACTTTTGCCCTCTAACAAGTGTCCTGTTAATTTTGCATACTTGCAATGATCTATCATAATCAAGAGAAAAGGTACAAGTTAAAAATTTTAGACACTTTATACAACACTTAGAGCAGTTAATTCTATTTTTGAAAATTGTGTATTTGCTCAGATTTCTAGCTTGTCTCCCAAAATGCTACACCAGAGCAGTTGTCAAGGTACTAATTTCACTTTTTAGTGAGTAAAAAAAGTAGCACCTTGGGCACTGGGATTTGTCAAAATTGCATGAGTGCACAGCCATTAACTGCATTCACATCCTTATGAGGGTCTCATGAATAACCTTTCATCAATAGGTGTATTTTATTCCACATGCAGCTTGTTATGCAAAATGCAAAGAATTTCAGTGATTGCCATGCATGTAGATCACTCAGCTCCTTCATTCTGATGGAGACTGCAATGTCACACACTTTCAGCAGTCTACACTATCCTGAAAGTTAGATTCTCAAGGTGCCAAATAAGGGGCGAGAAAGGGTTACCTTGTGGCTCACAAAGTGGCGTGGGCCGGCATTGAGGCCGGTCCCAAAAAGGGCGCCAAGTCTGCTTCACCAGCAAGGGGAAAAGCCCGCGCATGGGACGGGACTGTGAATACGCAACCCCTACAGCATTCCCGCCCGGGGAGGGCGGGAACAGGAAGGCTTTAAAGCGAGGCCGCGAAGTTTGAATAAATCTCTTTTGCAACTGCAACTCACCGACTGCATGTCGTTATTTCAGCGCTGTGTGTAGCACACCGCTGCAATTGGTGACCCCGACGGCTCAAACGATATTTGGACCGGAGATGAACGACGCCGCATCTGTTCATGCAGTTTCGTTAAAACTGCCAAGCTTCTGGACGCTGCGACCTCACCTATGGTTCCAGCACGCAGAAGCCCAATTCCACATTCGGTGACCCCGACGGCCCAAACGATATTTGGACCGGAGATGAACGACGCCGCATCTGTTCATGCAGTTTCGTTAAAACTGCCAAGCTTCTGGACGCTGCGACCTCACCTATGGTTCCAGCACGCAGAAGCCCAATTCCACATTCGGCAGATAACCTCGGATGCCACACGTTACTACGTGGTGAGCTCCCTCGACCAGGAGACAGCCGCCCAGGTTGAGGAGTTCATACAGTCACCCCTGGAGGACAGCAAATACACAGCATTCAAAGCCCTGCTCATAAGGACTTTCGGACTCTCACGGCGCGAGCGAGCTGCCTGCTTACTGCACCTGGATGGTTTGGGAGACAGACCGCCATCGGCTTTAATGACCGAGATGCTGTCCCTGGCCGGAGGACACAAGCCCTGCCTCATGTTTGAGCAGGCGTTCCTGGAGCAGCTGTCTGAGGACATACGCCTGCTGCTGTCCGACGCGGATTTCAGTGACCCCCGGAAGGTGGCGGCCTGGGCAGACGTGCTGTGGAAAGCCAAGAAGGAGAGTGGGGCGTCCGTCGCACAGATCACCAAGCCACGTGCCCAACAGCAGAGCAGACCAGACCAGGCCCAGCAGCAGAGCCCACAAAGCCCAGAGGCAGGAGTGAGAAAACCGACGAACAATGGTGCTTCCACCACCAGCGGTAGGGCGCAGAAGCCCGCCGCTGTAGCCCACTCTGCAAGTTCCTGGGAAATACCAGGGCCAGCCGCCACTGATGGCTATGGCGGCTGGCCATCGGGATAGACACTTGTATGTCTGGGACAAACAGTCGGGACGCCGCTTTTTGGTTGACACCGGAGCCGAGATCAGCGTCTTACCTCCGACAAGTTACGACACCCTCAACAGAGAACTGGGTCCCGCCCTGAGGGCTGCAAATGGCAGCACAGTAAGGACCTACGGCACTCGTACGGTGCGGCTACAGTTCGGCTCCAGCCGGTTCACATGGGACTTCACACTGGCCGCCGTAGCCCAACCATTCCTGGGTGCGGATTTTTTGCAGGCTCACAGCCTACTGGTTGACCTGCAAGGGAAGAGACTGGTCCACGCCGAGACCTTTCAAATGTTCTCCCTGGGTGAAGCCCAGTTGCCGGCCCCACACCTAGACTCCATCACGCTGTCCAACAACGACCTCTCCAGAGTCCTGGCGGATTTCCCATCGGTTCTGGCACTGCAGTTCACAGCAGCCATGCCCAGACACAGCGTACAGCACCACATCCCGACACAAGCACCACCCCTCCACGCCCATGTTCGAAGGCTTCCCCCAGACAAGCTCCGACTGGCGAAGGAGGAGTTCAAGAGGATGGAGGAATTGGGGATCATATGGCGGTCCGACAGCCCATGGGCCTCCCCCCTGCACATGGTGCCCAAAGCAACGGGGGCTAGAGACCATGCGGCGACTACCACAGGCTGAATGAGGCTATAACACCAGACTGCTACCCTTTGCCGCAGATTCAGGACTTTGAAGCAAACCTGCACGGCGCACAGATCTTCTCCAAGGTAGACCTCGTCCGGGGATACCATCAAATCCCGATGCATCCAGACGACGTCCCCAAAACGGCACTCATCACCCCGTTCGGCCTTTTCGAGTTCCTCCGCATGCCGTTCGGCCTAAAGAATGCCGCGCAGACGTTCCAGCCGTTAATGGACGCGACCTGGACTTCGCTTTCATCTATTTGGACGACATCCTCATATCCAGCAGTAGTCGTCAGGAGCATCTGTCTCACCTCCGTCAACTCTACGCTCGACTGAGTGAATATGGCCTAACAATCAACCCGGCCAAATGCCAGTTCCGGCTCGATACCATCGACTTCCTGGGCCACAGGGTTACTAAGGACGGGGCAACCCCTCTGTCCGCCAAGGTAGACGCGGTCCCCCATTTCCCCCGACCCAACACAATCAAAGGCCTTCAGGAATTCGTGGGTATGGTGAATTTCTACCACTGCTTCCTCCCCTCAGCAGCCGAATCATGCGCCCCCTGTTCGCCCTGATGTCAGGTAAGGGCAAGGACATTACCTGGGACGAGGAGTCCGCCGCCGCTTTCATTAAAACCAAAGAAGCCTTGGCAAACGCCGCGATGCTAGTGCACCCCAGAATGGACGTCCCTACCGCCCTCACAGTGGAAGCATCTAACACGGCAGTCGGTGGAGTGCTGGAACAACTCATCAAGGGTCGCTGACAACCCCTGGTGTTTTTCAGCAAACACCTACAACCACCTGAGCTCAAATACAGTGCTTTTGACCAGGAACTGTTGGCGCTATACCTGGCAATCTGGCATTTCAGGTACTTCTTAGAAGGTAGGCCCTTCACCATGTTCACAGACCACAAACCGCTTATTTTTGCGTTCACGAAAGCATCCGACCCCTGGTCTCACACTCTCTCCGGTCCTGTTCACCCTGTACACATCAGACTTCCAATATAACTCGGAGTCCTGCCACGTGCAGAAGTTCGCTGATGACACGGCCATAGTGGGGTGTGTCAGGAATGGACAGGAGGAGGAGTATAGGAAACTGATACAGGACTTTGTGATATGGTGCAACTCAAACTACCTGCCTCTCAATATCACCAAGACCAAGGAGATGGTGGTGGACTTTAGGAGATCTAGGCCTCATATGGAGCCAGTGATCATTAATGGAGAATGTGTGGAGCAGGTTAAGACCTACAAGTATCTGGGAGTACAGTTAGACGAGAAGCTAGACTGGACTGCCAACACAGATGCCTTGTGCAGGAAGGCACAGAGTCGACTGTACTTCCTAAGAAGGTTGGCGTCATTCAATGTCTGTAGTGAGATGCTGAAGATGTTCTATAGGTCAGTTGTGGAGAGCGCCCTCTTCTTTGTGGTGGCGTGTTGGGGAGGAAGCATTAAGAAGAGGGACGCCTCACGTCTTAATAAGCTGGTAAGGAAGGCGGGCTCTGTCGTGGGCAAAGTACTGGAGAGTTTAACATCGGTAGCTGAGCGAAGGGCGCTGAGAAGGCTACGGTCAATTATGGATAACTCTGAACATCCTCTACATAGCACCATCCAGAGACAGAGAAGCAGTTTCAGCGACAGGTTACTATCGATGCAATGCTCCTCAGACAGGATGAAGAGGTCAATACTCCCCAATGCCATTAGGCTTTACAATTCTACTGCCAGGACTTAAGAACTTTTTAAAAGCTATTATTAATGCTTTTTGAGATAGTGATTTAGATGCATATCATATTTTTTACTGAGTTAAGTATTGTATGTAATTAGTTTGGAAAAAAGTTGAATTTCCCCATGGGGATGAATAAAGTATCTATCTATCTATCTATCTATCTGGTCGTCCCGCCAGCAGCGACATCTGTCCTACATCTCCGAATACACGACGGATGTCCAGCATGTCTCGGGAAAGGACAAAGTCATTGAGGATGCCCTCTCCCACCCTAACATCCAAGCCCTGTCCCAGGGGGTAGACTATGAAGCGCTGGCGGAGGTGCAGCAGGCAGACGAGGAGATCCCTAGTTACAGGACTGCAGTCTCTGGTTTGCAGCTCCAGGACTTTCCCGTAGGCCCAGGTGAGAGGACCCTACTCTGTGACGTCACCACCGGCCAACCCCGTCCCGTCGTCCAGGCAGCCTGGCGGCGGCGCATTTTCAACTCCATTCACAACTTAGCGCACCCCTCCATCAGGACAACCGTCCGGATGGTCTCCAACAGGTTCGTTTGGCACGGACTCCGCAAGCAGGTCAGTGAATGGGCCAAAACGTGCATGCACTGCCAAACAGCCAAGGTGCAGCGGCACACCAAAGCCCTGCCGCAGCAGTTCCACCCCACCCGCCGGCGTTTGGACCACATTCATGTGGATATTGTGGGCCCCCTGCCAGTGTCGCGCAGAGCGTGGCATCTCCTGACTATCGTGGACTGGTTCACAAGATGGCCAGAGGCGGACCCACTCACCGACACCACCTCCGAATCCTGCGCCCGAGCACTGATTGCCACCTGGGTATCTCGCTTTGGTGTACCGGCCCACATTACCTCCGACAGAGGCACCCAGTTCACCTCCAGCCTGTGGTCAGCTATGGCCAGCCTTTTGGGGACACAGCTGCACCACACAACTGCCTACCACCCACAGGCAAACGGACTAGTGGAGCGTTTCCACCGTCACCTGAAGTCGGCTCTCATGGCCCACCTCAAAGGGCCTAACTGGGTGGACGAGCTTCCCTGGGTCCTGCTCGGAATCCGCATGGCGCCCAAAGAGGATCTGCACGCCTCGTCGGCCGAGTTGGTGTACGGCACACCCCTGGTCATCCCAGGAGAGTTCATACCAGCCCCAAGGGGGCAAGAGGAAGAACCCGCAGCAGTCCTGGGCAGACTACGCAAGAGGCTTGGTAACCTGGCCCCCATACCCACGTCACAGCATGGGCAGAACCCGACCTGCGTACCCAAAGACCTTCAAAACTGTAAGTTTGTTTTTGTACAACAGGGCGGACACCGGACACCGCTACAACGGCCCTACGAGGGGCCCTTTACGGTGATCAGAAACAACGGGTCCACATTCGTGCTGGACATTGGGGGGAGAGAGGAGGTTTTCACAGTGGACCGACTCAAACTGGCCCATGTGGACTTGGAGCAGCCAGTCGAAATTCAGGCACCGCGGCGCAGGGGCAGACCTCCCAAACAGAGTCCGACCCAGACTGAGAACAGTGGGGGGTGTATCACCGGTTCTGGGGGGGGGTTATGTGGTGACCCACTTCCCAGCACACTCGAACCGGCTCACAAAGTGGCACGGGCCGGCATTGAGACCGGTCCCAAAAAGGGCACCAAGTCTGCTTCACCAGCAAGGGGAAAAGCCCACGCGCGGGACGGGACTGTGAATACGCGTCCCCTACAGCATTCCCGCCCGGGGAGGGCGGGAACAGGAAGGCTTTAAAGCGAGGCCACGAAGTTTGAATAAATCTCTTTTGCAACTGCAACTCACCAACTGCGTGTCGTTATTTCAGCGGTGTGTAGCACACCGCTACAACCTTTTACTTACACAGCTATGTATACTAGTGCACTCCCCAGTCATAGCTGCTGTGAGCAGATGCAATGACAGCCATGACGTTACCAGGATGGCAGTGGTAAATGCCACCAACCCGAGAGGAAATTTTGTTGCTTACACCAGCCCGAAAGCACAATGCAGTACAAGTCAAGCAGCTGCAGCCCGCTATGTAATTTTACAAAACCAAGACAGAAACGAGACCCGAAGAATGAACAACAAGGAGACCTAGAATGTGGGGATAGAGAACAACAAAATCTGCACAATTATTTATCTATAATTGAATTATATTGCCTTTCATGTTATTTTCATTACATCCCTAAGCTCTGTATAGGCAGTTTAAGAATACTATTTATTATACTTTCAGAGTAATTGCATCAGTAAAACAAAGGAGATGGCAAGGACGTGGATGTGGTGAGGACCTACAAGTACCTGGGGGTTCACCTGAACGACAGACTTGAGTGGAACATCAACACAGAGAATGTGTACAAGAAGGGTCACAGTCACCTCTACTTCCTGAGGAGACTGATGTCCTTAACCATAGAACCATAGAACACCACAGCACAGTACAGGCCCTTCAGCCCATGTTGCGCCGACCCATATAATCCTTAAAAAAAGTACTAAATCCACTCTACCCCATAACCCTCCATTTTTCTTTCATCCATGTGCCTGTCCAAGAGGCTCTTAATTACCCCTAATGTTTTAGCCTCCACCACCATCCCTGGCAAGTCATTCCAGGCACTCACAACCCTCTGAGTAAAAAACTTACCCCGATGTCTCCCCTAAACTTCCCTCCCTTAATTTTGTACATATGCCCTCTGGTGTTTGCTATTGCTGTCCTGGGAAACAGGTACTGACTATCCACCCTATCTATGCCTTTCATAATCTCGTAGACCTCTATCAAGTCCCCTCTCATTCTTCTATGCTCCAAAGACAAAAGTCCCAGCTCTGCTAACCTTGCTTCATATGACTTGTTCTCCAAACCATGCAACATCCTGGTAAATCTCCTCTGCACCCTCTCCATAGCTTCCACATCCTTCGTATAATGAGGTGACCAGAATTGAACACAATAAACACCCTTGGAGTATGCAGGCCTCTTCTTCACATCTTCTACCAGTCTGTTGTTGCCAGTACAATCTTCTATGCGGTGGTGTGCTGGGGCAATGGCATCAACACGGGTGATGCCAACAGGCTCAATGAACCGATTAGAAAGACTGGCTCTGATATAGGAGTCAAACCGGACACACTGGAGGCTGTGGTAGAACAAAGGACCCTTTAGAAAATCCTGCCAACTCTGGACAATGTTTTGCATGCCACCTTGGCTGAACAGAGAAATGCTTTCAGTAATAGACTAAGACAGCTGCACTGCTCCAAAGATTTCTATATGTGGTCATTCTTACTCTCAGCCATTAGGCTCTACAAGTCAACCTAAAGTCAGGGAAGTCATGACCCACTCCTGTTAGACTGAAATAACTTATCTTTTATTCCTTTTTTGGTTCTCTTCTTATATTTGTATATCTGTGCACTTGTAGTGCTACTGTGACACTATAATTTCCTTTGGGATCAATAAATTACGTAATACAAGGAACTTGGCAGCAGCTTTGTACACTTCAATTTCCCCGCAAACAGACAGTTGGTTGCGTACCTTACAATTGGATCATGGCAATCCACGAAGATTCACATTAAGAAACATCTATGCTGATCGCTAATTTCTAATTAGACACAAGTTACAGAAGCTTAATTGTTATTCATCTGGACTAGCAATGAAACTGATAAAAATGAATTTGATCATTTTGGTCAATTGCAAGCTATCACCAGGAAACATATTCAAAGTTTGCATTTTGTTATTTAACACCCAGGAGGCTCAGTATAAAGCCTGCCAAACCTAGTAATGCATCACACATTTTACATAATTTCACAAAATCAAAGCACTTCCCTTTCACAGAAAGATTTGCTTTAATTGTCACATGTACATCGAAAAATATAGTGAAATGCGTTGTTTGTGTCAACAATGAACATAGACCTAGGATTATGGTTAGGGCGCTGGCAGTGTCACCACACTTCCAGTGCCCTAACCATAGGTCTTTGGAATGTGGGAGGAAACTCACACTGTCATGGGGAGAATGCACAAGCTCCTGGCAGACAATAGCAGGAATTAAACGCCAATCGGCGATTGCTTGCTCTGTGAAGGGTTGTGCTAACTATAACATTGTTATACTGCCCTGCAAAGTCCATTACAAATGTAAAACAAAAATAATGAATAGTTACAGAAGATAGATGGTACAGAAATAGGTAATTGCAGGCAAAGATGAAAAAGGGCTCAGCTGAAGATTTTATGGTCGGAAATAAATCAAGATACAAAGAGTATGCAAGTTTTAGGGCAAAGAGCTAAAGCATTTATTTAGACAACACACACAAAATGCTGGAAGAACTCAGCAGGCCAGGCAGCATCTATGGAAAAGAGTACAGTCAACATTTCGGGCCGAGACCCTTCAGCAGGAGTTGAGAAAAAAAGATATGTCAGAGTAAGAAGTTGGGGGGAGGGGAGGAAGAAACACAAGGTGATAGGTGAAACCGGGGGGGGGGGGGATAAAGTAAAGAGCTCAGAAATTGACTGGCGAAAGAGATACAGGGCTGGAGAATCTAGTAGGAGAGGACAGAAGGCCATGGAAGAAAGAAAAGGGGGAGTAGTACCAGAGGGAGGCAATGGGCAGGCAACAAGATAAGGTGAGAGATGAGAGAGGGAAAAAGGGATGGGGAATGGTAAGGGTGGGGGGGGGGGGGGGGGCGGCTTACATTACCGGAAGTTCAAGAAATCAATGTTTGTGCCATCAGGTTGGAGGCTACCCAGTTGAAATATAAGGTGCTGTTCACGGGGAGCACCAGACACAGTAAATGATCTCAACAGACTCACATGTCAAATGTGATCATCACAACTGCCCTCAACTGCATCTCCTCCATTTCACACAGGTCTATTCCCACCCATCCTCCCGCCACCCTACAAGGGTTCCTCTTGTCCTCATCCATTTTAATTCCACTTCCCATTCCGATACGTCCATCCATGGCTTCTTCCACTGTCGTGATGAGGCCATACTTAGGTTAGAGGAACAATATCTTATATTCTGTTTGGGTAGCCTCCAACCTGATGGCATGAACATTAATTTCTCAAACTTCCCGTAATGCCCCCCAACCCCCTCTCCCATTTCCCATCCCTTTTTCCCTTTCACCTCATCTCACCAGCTCTTTATTTCAACCCTCAACTTCAGGTTTCACCTGTCATTTGGTGGTTCTCTCTCTCCTCCCCCCAACCTTTTAAATCTACCCCTCAGCTTTTTTCTCCAGTCCTGCCAAAAGGATTTTGGCCTGAAATGTCAACCTGTACTTTATCTTTCCATAGATGCTGCCTGGCCTGCATAGTTCCTCTAGCATTTTACGTGTGTTGCTCGGATTTCCAGCATCTGCAGCTTTTCTCTTGTTTGGGAAAGCATTTATTTTTATTTATTTAATTTTTAGCCATACAGTGCAGAGTGGCCCTTCAGGCCCTTTGAGCCACAATGAGCAACCTCCGGACAATCCCAATTACCTCCAACGTAATCACGGACAAATTAACCTACCTGATAATCTTTGGACCGTGACAGGAAACCAAATTACCCGGGAAAAACCTAGGCTTTCCGCAGGGAGGACGTACAAAGTTTCCTTACAGCTGTCGCTGGAATTAAACTTGGATGCCTCAAGCTGTACTAGCGTCGTGCTAACCGCTATGCTACCATGGTGCCCATCTAATGTGTACAGCTCTGCAGATTTAACTGAGTCAGGCAAAAGGTAGTACCTGCATCCATTATTGTTCCCTTCTCACAAGTTTTGTTTTTGTTGAAACTTTGCTCCCAAGACAACATACCTGTAAAAGTTCCAAGGTCATAGGAATGCTCTTTAGCTCTTTCAGCAAGTCCAAGGCACCAACCTGTAAAACAATGTTCAACCTTTTAAACGGTAAAAATTCAAAATCAAACAGCCAATGTCAGAAAACGATAAACTTAAAGTACAAGCAAAACTTAGGGGAACAATCTTGGTTAGTAAATCATTTCAGAGATGTTAACATCTCTATGATTGGATTTCAATCCATACTAAGACATCAGGTTATCATACTTCTACACGATAATTTTTGAATTATGTAGGACCAGACAGAAGCTTAAGCTGAACACAGAAATGCTTTCTAGTCCTCATTCGTGCTAGTTGTGGTTTGCTTTATCACATTTCTCCAAAACATGATTATCAAGAAGAACTGACAAGGATCATAGCCCCAGATGACCTCAAATGGCTTCACATCACTTCTACTCACTAGATCTGATCTACAAAAATGCACAATTACCCTAAATTAATTTTTAATATCTTTGGTAGGCACACCTCTTCAATTCCAAAGCGAGCTATCTGTTCGCTGGAGTTTTCCCTCCAAGGTCCTTTTACTCCTTTTTTCTCATAATACTTATAGTTACAGTCAGGACTGGGATGTGACGGAAATATTTGCTGTGGTCAATTTAACTATATAATCTGAAATATGGATAAAGTGAGATTGCTACCATATTTTTATTAAACAAAGAGCAGGTTTATTAAATACAAATTACATTTCAAACTGTTAACCTGTGAAACTGAAAGATGTAATGATTTAATTTTATGTTAGATGTTAAAGGATCTGAATGACTACACACATGAAGTGTACATCACTTCATGAATATACAATAACTAAGAAATAAAGCTGAGACAGCAAAGATTAGATGTTTTATTTAGAGTATGTATTTTATATTAAAAAGCCCATTTTTAATCTACCAATTTGTAATTGAATTTTTTTTCAATCTAGAATTAAAAGGTTTGTTGTCCTACAGCTTGATAACTGGGCCCACCAAGGTCAAAAGAATCTTTAAACTGTGTTATTTATTGACCTAAACATTTATTAATATCGCATATACCCACATCCAGACCATTCCTAAACATTATTACCCAAACCCTTAAAAAGGTTGCTTAGTGTTAAGCTAAACATCACATTCTAGTTAGGAGGGTGTGTGATTAATGTCGCTGATCAGCTAATGTATTTTGCTTTTCTTTGAAAAGAGTTAAGAGTAACACGCATTCCTATCAAGAAATTTACCGGTAAGTCTCATACTTCCATTACCTATTAGGTGACCAGCTAATGTAAACAAATTTCTTTCAACATGTATTTCAGGAAAGCATTGACCTTAAATACCAGCAGCTAGAAGTCCAAAGTAGCCTTGTTTACATTACAACTTATAATGCATTACTGAAAAGTTAGCCACTGCCAATACACACAAAATTTTTTTTTGCAAAATTCACAAGCCAGAGAAAAATGGTACTTTGGTTAACTGCAAGATGATTCAAAATTGAGAAGGACAGAGAAAATAAGAAAATTAAGATCATCAAATAATACTTCACCACACACATAACTGTGAATTGAAACTGAAATGGCTGAGACTGTGTGACTATCATTACTTCAAATTGTACTACATTGTTGCATTATCAACAGCTCTTCAAATGCCACAGTAATTGCCCAGCAATTTGAATAGCAAATATTTTGGTTGCTTTCTCACCAGTCAAGGTTCCATTGTAACTAAGGCCTAAGATCAGACAGGAAGCAAGAGTATTTACTTGGGGGGGTGTGGGTTGGGTGAGGCGCTGGTGGATAAAAACTGACAAGCTACCATCATTGGTAACCTGGCGCTAAATTATCCCGGTGAGAATACAGCAAGCCCATTTGAATCACAGAGCAATATGGAGACTAGATAAAAGGTAAAACTTTCAATGTGATTAGGTTAACGTAGTTCTATTTTAACATTAGGTATTAAAAATATTTCAAAACAAGATTATGATGTTCATTTTAAACAGCTGGTTTGACAACTTGAGCATGGGACACAGCCTTTACTACTTGCAATGTTAATCTCTTTACCCCAGCTAGCCCCAATGCAAGTGGGTTCCAAATAAAATCTGTGCCCTAACCTGCACAAGAATGCATGATACAGGGAGCAGGCAACTAGCAAACACAAGATAGCTTTAAGATCAGCCCCAATACATTTCTACCATTTAGTCTGTGTCCTCCCCCCCAATCTCTTTCACCATTTTAAGTTCATTCCACTGTTTGGCTGAGTCCTTAACAACTGTTGCATCGAACCTGATCCAAGATCTAGTGGCGACCCATGACAATTTGAGTAGAGCATGGTATATCCGCACAACTTAATAATTCACTTCTACCAATTAGTCATAGAGGCAGATTAATACAGCACAGTCTAATTCACAGCAAACGGGTCAGAGTAATATGGTCCATTCTAGTCAATGCCAATCATTTGTCCCTCCCCACTGATCTCCCTCTTGGCACTTACCCTTGGAAGCGGAACAAGTGCTACACCTGCCCCTAAACCTCCTCCCTCACTACCATTCAGGGCCCCAAACAGTCCTTCCAGGTGAGGCAATATTTCACCTGTGAGTCTATTGGGGTCATCTGCTGTAATCAGTACTCCTGGTGTGATCTCTCGTATATCGGTGAGACCCGATGTAGACTGGGAGACTGCTTCGCTGCGCATCCACGCTCCCTCTGCCAGAAAAAGCAAGATCTCCCAGTGGCCATCCACTTTAATTCCACTTCCCATTCCCATCCTGACCTGTCAGTCCATGGCCTCCTCTACTGCCATGAGGCCACAGTCATGTTGGAGGAGCAACACCTTATATTCCATCTGGGTAGCCTCCAACCTGATGGCATGAACATCAATTTCTCGAACTTTCAGTAACACCCCCCCCCCCACCATTCCCATTTCCCTCTCTCACCTTCTCTCCTTACCTGCCCATCACCTCCCTCTGGTGCTCCTCCTCCTTTTCTTTCTTCTGTGACCTTCTGTCCTCTTCTATCAGATTCCCTCTTCTCCAGCCCTTTATTTCTTTCACAATCAATTTCTCAGCTCTTCACTTCACTCCTACACCCCTCCTTCCAGTTTCATCTATCACCTTGTGTTTCTTCCTCCCCTCCCCCACCTTCTTTCTGACTAATCTTTTTTTCTCCAGACCTGATGAAGGGTCTCAGCCCGGAACAATAGACTGTTCTTTTTTCCATAGATGCTGCCTGGCCTGCTGAGTTCCTCCAACATTTTGTGTGTGTTGCTCGGATTTCCAGCATCTGTAGATTTTCTCCAGTCTTTAAAGAGATACAGCGTGCTAACAGGCCCTTCTAACCCAATGAAACCACACCCCCAATTACACCCACATTACCAACTAAATGTGGAAGGAAACTGGAGCGCCCGGAGGAAACCCAAGTGATCACAGGGAGAAAATACAATTCCTTACAGGCAATGGTGGAACCCAGGTCATTGGTGCTGCAATAGCGTTATGCTAACCATTATACTACCATACTGTGTAGATTTTTCAATTCATTCTATTAATGTGGACACTCTCACACTTCCTCTCAAACTACATCTGCCTAATTTCACCATATTTTTGCTCACTTGATTAACCTCAGTCATCTCTTGTGACTCCTAAATATCTTTAAGAGGACCTAGTCTCTCTCTAGCCACCAGTTTATTGTTAATAGAATTGAAGAAACTCTGAGATTATCGTTAATCCTGCCTGCCAAATCTCATACCCTCTTCTTGACCTTCTGATTTCCTGCTTAACCTTGTTCTCTCATATTCGTCAAGAGATTCATTTAGAGTTCAATGATGTGGTATGTCTATTCTTCACCCTAGCAGGAACATGCTGTAGCCCGAGACTCTTGATATGACCTTTTCAAAAGTTTCCCATTTGCCAATTGTTCTAATGCTTTAAAATAAGGTCACCCTGTCGACTCCAGCAAGATGATGCCTAATACCCTCAAAGCTGGCTCTGCCCCAGTTCAGAACTAATCCATGAACTTGTTCTATCCTTTTCCATAACATTTTAAAATTCATAGAATCATGGTCACTGGATAAAAAGTGCTCCCCAAATGCCACTTCAGTTACTTGGACTGCCTCATTCCGAGGAGGTCCAGTATTGCTCACGGGTTCCTCTATATAATATTGTATGAGGAAACTGTCTTGGATGCACTGCACAAATTCCACCCATCCCAGCCTTTAAAACCCCCCAACTAGCACTAATCTGCTATTCTCAGAAGTACGTACAATATCTCAACACATCTGCTCCACCAGTTCCTGCTGACTATTGGTGACCATCCCCTCCTTATTTACATGATCCCTCAAGGATATTCTTTAAGCAGTTTTATGATCTCTCTTACCAAAACACTAGCAACAGTCCCTTCATTACTATCTGTTACTTTGTTACACCAACTTGTTTCAGTGGCAGTACAGTCGGCCCTCCTTATCTGTGAGGGATTGGTTCCAGGACCCCTCGCGGATACCAAAATTCGCGGATGCTCAAGTCCCTTATTCAACCTGTCATAATGCGGTGGATCTTAGGACCCAGCGGATCCCCAGACCTTATTTAACCTGTCTCAATGTGGTGGACATTAAGTCCTGGCGGTAGAGATCTGAATCCGCAGTGTTTCTGTTCACGAAAATAATCACGAACATGATTGAAAATAAAGTGGAAACAATAAAGCGATCGGAAAGAGGTGAAACACCATCGGTCATTGGAAAAGTGTTAGGCTACGTCGGTGAACGATCGGAACAATCCGAAAGGATAAAGTGAGAAAGGCTCTGCCCCGATGAAAGCTACAATTATTACTAAGCAACACAGTGGTTTAATTATTGGGTTTTGGGTTTTTGATCCTCCACATCAACCTGGCATGGTGGAAAGCGCGCTTGGGGACAATCTGTCCTGAGTCCCGAGAATTTCTGTTCCCGAGCCTGGTGCTGAAACATACGCTCTTAAGTGTTTTATATGCATAAAAAAGTAAAATATTTACTATACTCTAAGGCAAACGTTTGACTAACTGATGCTAAATAATACCGGATGTACCTGTTCTGACTTACTTAGTAAGAGAACTTCCGTTTTTTTCGATCCTGATCCATAACCCACGCATATCCTCCCGTATTCTTTAAATCATCTCTGGATTACTTGTAATACCCAATACAATGTAAATGCTATGTAAAATGGTTGTTATACTGCATTGTTTAGGGAATAATGACAAGAAAAAATAGTCTGTACATGCTCAAACAACAAGTGCTGGAAGAGCACTTCCGGGTTTTCGCGATTTACGGCTGGTTGAATTCGCGCATGCAGAATTTGCGGATAAGGAGGGCCGACTGTACTTATATATTCTAGTCAAGCCTTATAGTTGAAGGTACAGAACCTCAAAAGGAAATTCTGAACAATACTGAAGAAATCTCATTGTCATTAATCTATGGTTTTCATGTATACAGATCTCTGTGCATTTCAATTCTCTCTGAAGAGTACTGCAGGGCACCCCTGATCAGTTCAAGCAAAGGAACTTCAATCTGAAAACTTAAAAGATTCTTAGATACGCTATGGCTTTGCATACAATTTTGCCAAGCCAAAAGGAGAGAATATTCCACTCCCCCCCCCCCCAAGAAAAAACAACATAACAAACATACAATGATACCATGTTCACAAACCACCTCAATGCTCAGGGAGTGATAATGCAGTTCAAAAATAGCAGTGGGTTTACATGGAGAGCCCCCTCCCCACCCATGTCACACATGGAAAACAGTACCATGTATCACCCATTGCCTAAAATTATACAGAAATAAAGAAACTCCAGGTGATAGTAACCTGCACCTTACCTGCAAACCAGCGCTGGTACAAGCGTGTGAAGGGAGAAGGTCCTGGCCATCACTGAGTCAGAAAATCTTATCCTCCAAATTCATTCTGATAGCCAGGTGTAATACTGTGCCTTCTGCTATAGAATAGGGAGGATAACCTCTGTTTCTCCAGCCTTTTTCAGAGAAATCATTCTTGCTGTGAGCTCCTGGATTACTGCTAAAGAACTTTTCTACCCTGCACAGAGGTAAATACTTGTAACTACTGACCTCATCTACACAAAATACTACTAGTCTTTGGTTCCCTTGTATGAAGAATAAGGACCTGGCACTGACTTGCTGCAGATGCTTGGCACGTCACTAGAGTAGAGACACAGTACCCCATTTTGACCCACACAAACTTTTCTTTAAGTTTTCCATTAGAACCACATTGTAGTCAACATTGACCTCTATTATTTGTTCCCATATCATTGAGAAAATGGTGATGGGTCACTTCCTTGTACACAACAGTTTATGTGGTGAAGGTAGACTATGCTGTTGTGTAAAGTGCTACGTGTAATGGACTCCACTTTGAAATTCTGTTTATTAGATGTGTATGGGTTTTACAGTTGCAGAATGCCAGTAGTTCCACATATTCTTCATATGTACCAAAATGAGCACTTGTAGGAATTGTAGAACAGGTAAACAAGAGGAATTACCATTATATTACTCTGAACATCCTCTACATAGCACCATCCAGAGACAGAGAAGCAGTTTCAGCGACAGGTTACTATCGATGCAATGCTCCTCAGACAGGATGAAGAGGTCAATACTCCCCAATGCCATTAGGCTTTACAATTCTACCGCCAGGACTTAAGAACTTTTTAAAAGCTATTATTAATGCTTTTTGAGATGGTGATTTAGATGCATATCATATTTTTTTTTTTACTGAGTTAAGTATTGTATGTAATTAGTCCTGCTACAACAAGTGTATAGGACATTGGAAAAAAAAGTTGAATTTCCCCATGGGGATGAATAAAGTATCTATCTATCTATCTATCTATATAGGGGGTATCAGAATTTAGGTTCAGCAATGGCAATGTATTACCAAGTTGAGAGAGCTAGAACTTGGCAGTGAGGAGGTGCAGGCAACTCTACTGCTTTTGTTCTATGTGGTTGAGACTACAAATGGGGAGATGTTTGTAAGAGGTCACCTTGGTGTGTGATTGCACTGTACTTTGTACAGTGCCTCTACTCTAGTGACGTGCCAGGCATCTGCAGCAAGTCAGTGGCAGGTCCTTAAGTCTTCATACAAGGGAACCAAAAACTAGTGGTATTTTGTGTAGGTGAGGTCAGTACAGTAGTTAGCAAGTATTTACCACTGTGCAGGGTAAAAAGGCTCTTCACAGTGCACCAGTCTGCTGGTTATGGTCATGAATGTTTAGGATAGTGGATATGGTGTCAATCAAGCAGGCTGCTTTGTTCCTAACTTGTATTTTTGGCTGGATCTGCATTCCATCTGTACAATTGGTGAATATTCCAGCATGATGATCACATTATATTTTGGAGATTATGGAATGCTTTTGGAAGAGTCAAAGGTGCATCTGAATTGCATGCATTTAATTTCATAGAAAAACCTTTATTTTTATGTGGACTGACATCACCTGTGCATATTCAACATGCTTCATGGATGTACACCGGTCGCACACAACACAGTGAGACCTTAATGCAAATGAGTCACTGCCAGATATTTTTGTAATACCATGGTAACCTGGCATTGCAAATTCCGAAACAGGATATCAAGATCTGAAGGCATTGCAGTCAGGGTACAAGCTTGAAGGTAGCCCAGTCAGTAGTGAGATCCCCAAGTGAATCTCCAGGCAACTGGGTTTCTAACAAGGTCTCCTCATCACTTCTGCCTTGCAAAGTCAAGAGCGGTGTTCAACTATTGCTGATATTTTCAACGTGTGCTATTATTTGCTGCTGGTAACCGATTTGTTTCCACCACAAAACAGTGACACTGCACTTGAGAGAAAAAATGCTTAACCTTCCATGTCACTGTGTTTCCTAATTACAACAGCACCTGTTTAACTGTTCTACAACTTTTACAGATGATCGGGCCTAGTCATTTTGGTAGATTGTACATATAAAAAACACATGAAAATCGTGGCGTTTTGCAGCTGTAAAATACACGCAAATTAAATGAGCCGCACTTCAAAATGCCGTTGGTTACATTTAGCGCTATCCACCCGTAAGCCCATAAACTTCTATGTCTCGGGGGCTAGAGAGTTGTGAGCTGATACACTACACCATTCACCAGGCTCGGAGCTCTCCGCTGACCGCTGCCAGAAGATGCGTGACACCCCGGCTGGAAAAAGATGGGCGCCGGGCCGTTTTGCCGGGTCCAGAATGTTCGGCCGGCCGGCCGGCCGGCAGGCAGGCAGGTCGTAGGAGGGCGGAGAGAGGAGGAGAGGGGCGGGACGGCACGGGATGAGCGCCGGCCACTGGAGCGCCCGGCTGCTTGTGAGTCAGGCGCGCGTTAGGCCCGGCTTGCCTTGACAGATAAATGGCCTCAAACTACTTACCGTGTTCTTTTTCGACACCATTTTGTCTATCTTTTTCGCAATTCGGACAATATCATCTTCCTCTTTTTTACTCATCACGCTCGTTCGTTTGCAACCAACAGAAATAAGTGTTTTAGCAGCAAATTCTCCCCCAACTGCTGTGAGTCGCAACCACAGGCGCGAACCGAACCTCTCAACACAGAAAGCCCAAAGTAATGGAACGGCCATCATGTAAATAAAGGGAATGATCTGAACAGCCGCGACTAATCAATACATATCAATGCCCGGAGTCGTCGAATATTAAGTATTTCCAGATTTTACTATTGCTACTTAATTAATTGCTATTTTTTTATGAGTAGCTTACAAGTGCGTACCTTTCGGACATTATTTCTGTTCGTAAGAGATTGGAGCCTGGAGGAAGGAAATTCACCGTTATGCTATAATGTTACTAACGCTTCCATATGGATGCATAGGATACTGGCCATATCTTACAGGATAATTATACCAAACTAGATTGAATAAGCTTTTTAATGTTATTATTTTGATGGTGTAAGTTTAACATCTCGCTAACATGACACTTGAAGCAAATCTTAGTCCTCGACACTTTTTTATGCTGGCGTTTTGAAAGTTGCTACACGTACATAAATAGCATTTTAAAAACGTGTCTGGCTTTAATTTTTGAAAAGTAGTAAATGTCTAGAATTATATACAAGGGATAAATGTGATGGAATTGGGTTTGCTGACCGCGAATGTTCTAAACTCAAAGATCTTGTGCCCTATCAGATATAAATAGCCACGAGCACTTCACAAAAGGGAGATAATAGTGAAGTACCCAATCTTCAAAGACTGTTTACTTCGTTGTTGTGTAAACTTCGCGGCGAGTTTTAGCTATTTGAGCAGTGGGTCCCTCCTCCCTACCAAGGGAAAGATACTTCCAGCTAACAGTGTGGTTTAAAATGCAATTCAACACACAAAATGCAATTCAACACACAAAATGCAATTCAACACACAAAATGCTGCAGGAACTCGGTAGGCCAGGCAGTATCTATGGCAGAGTACATTTGACGTTTCGGGCTGAGGCCCTCTTCATCAGAGTCCAGCATTTTGTATGTTACTTGGATTTCCAGCATCTGCAGATTTTCTCTTCTTTGTTTTAAAATAGTTCATTTATTTACAGTGATATGCATTCGAATCCACACATTCTTAAGATACAAAATATTGAGTTTTAAATGTATCTTAAACATTTCCAATTACAAACTGTTTCTAAAACACAGGGTATTTCTTAAACTCAGAAGGATTTCCAAAACACAGGTACAATTCCTATCAATTAAAAAGACTTGCCATAATGTAGATGAGCAAGTTATCTAGTGCAGGAACCAAAGACAGAAGAATAGATTCTAGTCACCTTGTCTTCCTTTATTTTTGATGTTGTTTAGCCACTCCTAATAAGCCTGAACTGCCTCTACATTTATACCCTTTTTCTACTGGTTGGGTGACTTCAAATGCATATGCTATTTCCTCAGGTGTCTCTTCAACACAAACAATCTGAAAGCATTTTGGAGAGGTAGTTCTTCAGCTACCTACCATTGAAACCTTCCAATGGCAAACACATAGTTAATGATAAATATGAGAAAGTGTGCAGAAGTTGGAAATACAAAGCAACTTACACAAAATGCTGGAGCAACTCAGCAGGTCAGGCAGCATCTATGGAAATGAATAGGTGGTCGACGTTTCTGGCAAAGAAGGGTTTTGGCCCAAAACGTTGATTATCTAAGAATCGGAATCAGTTTTATTATCATGGGCATGTGTTGTAAAATTTGTTAACAGCAGCAGCATCACAATGCTATACATGATAATATAGAAAGAAAAAGTATGTAAATCAATTACAGTATTATATGTATATTAAAATAGTGCAAAAGAACTGTGTGTGTATATACAGTAAACATATATATATTTTCATATTCATTCATGGGTTCTATGTCCATTTAGGAATTGGATGGCAGAGGGGAAGAAGCTGTTACTGACTTGCTAAGTGTGTGCTTCTGTACCTCCTGCCTGATGCTAACAATGAGAAGAGGGCATGTCTTGGGTGATGAGGGTTGATAATAATGAGGCACCACTCCTTGAAGAGCTAGTACCCAAGATGGAGTTGACTAATTTTACAACTTCCTGTAGCTTCTTTTGATCCTGTGTAGTAGCCCTCCTCCCATATCAGACAGGGATGCAGCCTGTCAGAATGCTCTCCATAGTACATCTATAGAATCTCTTCAAATGCCTAATGACCTATAGCTGTTGTCTTGCCTTGTTTATAGCTATGTTGGGATCTGGTTAAATCCTCAGAGATCCCTCTGAGGATTGTGCTCCTTTGTCTTGCCTTTTCTGAAGTCCACAATCAGCATTTTCGTATTACTGACATTGAGCGCAGTGTTGTTGTTGCTGGTATATCTCGCTCCTGTATGCCCTCTCATCTCCGTCTGAGATTCTACCAACAATGCATGTGTCATCAGCAAAGTTATAATGGCATTTGAGCTATACCTAGCCACACGTCTTGGGTATAGAGGGGATAAAGCAATGGGCTAAGCACACACCCCTGAGGTGAGCCAGGGTTGATTGTCAGCAAGGAGGAGATATTATCAGCAATCCACATAGATTGTAGTCTTCCAGTTAGAAAGTCGAGGATCCAATTGCAGAGGGAGTTATTCATTTCCATAGATACTGCCTGACCTGTTGAGTTCCTCCAGAATTTTTGTGTGTTGCTATAGTTATTGATACACTAAATAATATTATTCATCTGACTGCAGGCTTCCTTTAACCAAGCAACTTAAGAGTTAGCCTGTCTTAAACAATACAAATTAACCAACCCCTTGTCTTGTACCTCATCTTGAGCAGTAATGAAGCAAATGAAGACAATATTTGTTTTAGCTTCAAGGTGACTAGTGCTTGCCAGTACATTTCAAAGACTGAAGACTGACTTCCCTTTACTACTAGAAGTCAAACAACTGTTAGCTGGAAATTTATTTGCATCTGTTTGACCATAAGATAAAGGAGCAGAATAAGGCCATTTGGCCCATTGAATCTGCTCTGCCATTTCATCATGGCTGATCCAATTCTCCTCTCAGCCCCAGTCTCCTGCCTTCTCCCCATATCCCTTCATGCCCTGACCAATCAAGAATCTGTCAACCTCTGACTTAAATATACATGAAGTCTTGGCCTCTACAGCTGCCTGTAGTAAAGAACTCCACAGATTCACCTCTTTCTGGCTAAACAAATTCCTCCTCATCTCTTATCTAAAAGGACACCCCTCTATTCTGAATCTGTGCCCTCTGGCCTTAGACTCTCCCACCATAGGAAACACCCTCTCTATATCCACTCTATTAAGTACTTGCACATTCAATAGGTTTCAATGAGATTGCCCCTCATTCTTCTGAATTCTAGTGAATACAGGTCCAGAGACACCAAATGCTCTTCATGTGACAAGCCATTCAATCTTGGAATCATTTTGGTGAACCTTATTTGAACCCCCTCTGGTTTTAGCACATCCTTTCTAAGATAAGGGACCCTAAACTGTTTCACAATACTCCAAATGTGTAGATGCTGTGTTTAGAAAGCAAGATTAGCAAACAACCTACTGGCCAAGAAATAAGTATCTACCTTCCCCACCCACCCCCAGATGAATAAAGATTTTACAACCAACTTCTTCCTACTGAAATCATCTTTAAGATAAAGACTCCTCTCAGGACAAGTGTAATACTCCTTTATCTGTTCCAGTGCTTGCTAGAAAAGGTGATCTTCACTCTCTTCAATCTGCTGCTCAAAAGCACTGTATGATTTCCTGTTCCTCAGTACTCACATGCTCAGTGACAGCTCATTTCTCACATCTCAAAGGAATGTCACGATTATAATTTCTATAATCATGTAACAACAAAGCACCAATGTCCATATTACAGGTCAATATTAGTCTATCTTTAAAACCTTCCCCACGAATTTTTCTTGCCGTTTCCTTGATGCAAATTCAAATCACTGTCTCTGTCACTATTAGTTCATCAGGTCAGCTCACAATGTCTTTCAATAAGCTGAAGATAGTTCATCTCTTTCACAGGGGTGTTCGCATTACTTTTGATATGCTCCATAACTTTATTAAGATTTCCTGAAAATAACTCTCATAAGCAAGTGTATTGTTGTCTTCCCTAAAGATTAGTAATCTCACATTTTACTTATAGAAAATAATATCCATTAGTTACATTATTTCACAATATAATAATAATATACTCAAATAATAAACACTTACAAAAGTAAGGAAGAGTATAGTTCTCCTGCTGAGAATTCTATCTGTATTTTTTAATTCTAAGCTCCCACAGAGAAAAATAATGTCACAACATAGGGATTGGTTATGTCTCTTCTGGGGAGTGAACACCCATTGGTATGCTATAATTTAACATTTGGACATTAACCATACCATCTGCATAAATCTCTTTTCATTTCAGTGATTGTAAACTCTGCATGTAGCTATTTGTCTTCTCGCTTTGTCAAGGATTAGACCCGACTGAAAAGCACTGACACACTTTCCCAGTTTCTGTGTTTTACCAGAAAACTTTAGCTGACTAAGACCACTGTCTGTTCTGTCAACCCATAGGATTTAATCAACCAAATATACAAATTGTTCTAGTAACATTAAATATGCTGTCCTATATGTTGTATTGTAGGAGTACCACGTACACAATGTATATGTATACCCAAATAGAAGCAAATAACAAATACATTCAAATAGTTCTACCTTTTGACAATATATTGCTTTGTAGACCTCAGAAGTCCTAGGAATACTGTACATCTCCATTCTCAAAAAATTGCACCAAAATAGGTTATCAGGAGTATAATATTCCTCAGGAGTAGCTATATTTCTCCTCTTAATAAGTGTTTTACTATTGTATAACATAACACACAAAATATAGTAAGATAGATGGTTTCAAATGTTGAAAGAATAAACCATGATTGTATAATGCCATGGTGGTGGAGGCAGGTACGAAAGGGTCTTTTAAGCAACTCCTGGATTGGTACACGGAGCTTGGAAAATTAGAGAGCTATGGGTAACCCAGCCAATTTCTAACGTAAGTACATGTTCGGTACAGCATTGTGGGCCAAAGGGCCTGTATTGTGCTGTAGGATTTCTATGTTTCTTAACAAAGCACACTATATAAAATCTTAAGAACCAAAGGGCATACAACAATGCAAAAATAAGTGGGAAGAAAGAGGATTTGGAAGCTTTTTAAAAACCTACAGAGAGCAACTACAAGAATCATTAGGACGGAAAAGATGAAAATGAAAGCAAGCTAGCAAACAATATCAAAGTGAATATTAAAAGCTTTTACAAATATACAAAAAATAAAAGAGGGATGAGAATGGATATAGGACTACTAGAAAATGAGCCTGGAGAAATAACAATGGGGGCCAAGGAGATGGCAGATGAACTAAATGAGTATTTTGCATTAGTCTTCACAATGGAAGACACTAGCTGTATGCCAGATGTTGAAGGGTGCGAGGGAAGAGAAGTGAGTACAGTTATTACTACAAGAGAGAAGGTGCTCAAAAAGCTGAAAGACCTAAAGGTCCATAAGTCACCCAAACCAGATGCACTGCACTCGAGGGTTTTAAAAGAAATAACGGTAGAGATTGTGGAGGCATTAGTAATGATCTTTCAAAACTCATTAGACTCTGGTATGGTGGCAGAGAACCAGAAAATTACAAATGTCACTCCACTCTTTAAGAAAAAGGAAGGCAACAGAAAGGAAATTATAGATCAGTTAGCTTCACCTCAGTGGTTGGCATTCTTTGAGGAGATTGCAAATAGGGTAGATAAAGGGGATTCAGAGGATGTTGTATATTTGGACTTCCAGAAGGCCTTTAACAAGGTGCCACACATGAGGCTGCTTACCGAGTTAAGAGCCCATGGTCTTATTATAGGAAAGATACTGACATGGCTAGAGCATTGGCTGATTGGCAGAAGGCAATGAGTGGGAATAAAAGGATCCTTTTCTGGTTAGCTGCCAGTGACTTGTGGTATTCTGCAGTGCTTGGTGTTGGAACTGCTTTTTATGCTGTATATTAATGATTTAGATGATGGAATAGATGGCTTTGTTGCCAAGTTTGCAGTTGATACGAAGATTGGTGGAGGAGCAGGTAGGGTTGAGGAAACAGGTAGGCTGCGTAGAATTTGGACAGAAAGTGGCAAATGAAATACGATGTTGGAAATGCATGGAAATAAATGGGCAGACTATAGTCTAAATGGGGAGAAATTCCAAAAATCTGAGATGCAAAGGGACTTGGGAGTTCTTGTGCCCAACACCCTAAAGGTTAACTTGCAGGTAGAGTTGGTGGTAAGGAAGCCAAATACAATGTTAGCATTCATTTCAAGAGGTCAAGAATACAAGAGCAGGGATGTGATGCTAATGATTTATAAGGCACTGGTGAGGCCTCGCCTTCAGTATTGAGAATAGTTTTGGGCTCCTCATCTAAGAAAAGATGTGCTGACATTGAAGAGGGTTCAGAGGAAATACACAAGGATGATTCCAGGTTGGCATACAAGGAACACTTGATAGCTCTGGGTCTGTACTCACTGGAATTTAGAAGATGAAGGGGATCGCATTGAAACCTTTCAAATGTTGAAAGGATACTTCCCATGGTGGGGGAGTTCAGGACAAGAGGGCACAGCCTCAGGATAGAGGGGCATCCATTTAAAAGCAGAGATGTGGAGAAATTTCTTTGCCCAGAGGGTGGCAAATTTGTGGAATTTATTACCGCAGGCAGCTGTGGTGGTCAGGTCATTTGGTATATTTAAGGCAGAGATTGATAGGTTCTTGATTGGACACGGTGTCAGAGGTTACGGGGTGGAGGTCAGGGAGAGGGGCTGAGGAGAGGGAGAAATGATCAGTCATGATTGAATGGCCGGGCAGACTCGATGGGCCAAATGGCCTAATTCTGCTCCTATGTCTTATGGTCTTATATGTATATAAAGTGACCCATGCAACATCCTAAAAAGTAAGTGAAAAATAATGTTTGTCATCTTACCTTTCCTTGAAGAAGAAAGCCCTTAACTCCGAGTGGAGTCATCAGGACACTGTCGTGACGGTGTTTTTTTTAGCAGGCTTTCTTATTTTTATGAGGCCAAGTTACTAGCTCGACACTCAACTCAGCGCAGATGGAAAACGTGCAAGGGAGCTGGCTGGTTTTGAACTCAGAAGCCTTCACTGCAAAGTGCAGCACCGATGCCACTACGCCACCTTTCCTTGGGATTGTGCTATGTGTCTGTTGCAATAGAATAGGTAAATAGGTGAGTGTGAGCACCAAACAATATTATTATAAACACATATAGTATACAGCAAAAGCAACGTTTCTTTCTGGAGGTTGAGACTGTCTTACTCTATAAACACCAATGCATTATCCCAGGGCAATGTATCCGTGGAGTCTTCCTAAAGTAAAACAGCCATACACGAGTTAGTAGTGCAGATCAGGTCATAGGAGTGGAGCTATCCTTGCAGACTTCAATATTTCAGCAAAAAGCACTACAAAAACAATAATTCCAATGGCTAGGGAAATTGTCCATTTGAAAACTGCAAAACAAAAGTCTTCAACTCAATTTAAAGTACTACCAATCTACTCAGAAACTGTATTCGCTGCTGCAGAAACTAAATTTACAACAGCTGGAAATTCCTTGGCTTTTGTTTCAGCTCGAGCATTACACCAATCAGGGGCTTAGTATGAGTCTCCAAAGGAAACTTGTGAGAGCAGCTGCCTTGCTTGTCTGATTGTGTCAGTTTTGTGACTCTCATCATGTACAGAAGAATAATCTTTTAATTTGACTGAGTTTCTTCCAGCTATTGTTGACAAACATCAAGGACTTCTAGAACATTCTTTGTTCTAGTATCTATCATAAATCATTCCTTAAAACTGGACTCGCATCTCTGTCTTGAGATGTCGTCATCATCTGAGCCCTTAGTGCCTACATGGCACATGGGGCCTCTCGGTATCTGTAGCGGTAAAGATTTTACAGGGTAGGGTTGCTGGCCCTACGCCCAACCCCCAATCTGGGGACCAGGTGCTGTATTCGTCTGGCCCTTCACCTGGAACCTGCCCAGCAAGGTTGAACAACCAGGAACTGAAGTCCCAGCTGGTATAGCTCCCAGGATCATTAAGGCACAGAAACCACAATAAGGAACAGCACATGGGGAAGGTCTTGAGATGTACAACATAGATTAAATCGTCAAATTACTTTTAAGAGTAATTTCCTTTATAAATGTTAAAAAGTCAGTGATCCTCTGATAGCAGTATGTGTGTACAACTTTCATCATCAGAAATTTCTACCTTCCAGGTGAACCAAAGAATCACATCAAAGCTATTATGAGAGTGAGCACTGTTAAAAAGTAGGGCAGTACAGATACTTTTACTCTAATACATTTTTTTTAAAGTCGTGATAATTCTTTAGGGAAATCATATTTTTCTCTACTTGCAACTGAATATACAGCAATAATTGAAGGCTTTTCTGTGTATGTAACATTGACCATTTAGGAAGTAATGTTATTTATGTAAGCAGAAAATTTAGCATTATCAGTTGGTCTCTGAGAGTAAAATTTGTCGTATGCTTGTGTCTCCATTTTCCAATTTATTGTTGAAGTTTATCTGAAATATAATTTAATGTTTAAGGATAGCAATGATTCTGAATAGATAGATAGATAGATAGATAGATACTTTATTCATCCCCATGGGGAAATTCAACATTTTTTCCAATGTCCCATACACTGGTTGTAGCAAAACTACAGTAATTACATACAATACTTAACTCAGTAAAAATATGATATGCATCTAAATCACTCTCTCAAAAAGCATTAATAATAGCTTTTAAAAAGTTCTTAAGTAGTTTACTTAAATACATTAAATACAATCAACCCCGGCACTTTAACATATCTTACTCCTGGCGGTTGAATTGTAAAGCCTAATGGCATTGGGGAGTATTGACCTCTTCATCCTGTCTGAGGAGCATTGCATCGATAGTAACCTGCCGCTGAAACTGCTTCTCTGTCTCTGGATGGTGCTATGTAGAGGATGTTCAGGGTTTTCCATAATTGACCGTAACCTACTCAGCCATAAAGGGAAAGTGAAATAAAATATCTGTCTAATGTAGGTCTTCATTAAAAAAATAGTGTTTTCCACAATATTCTTGTCTAACAGTTTCAATTCATGTTCCTATGAGTGGGATCATTCAATGACACAATAGTGTCTGTACTTTTCTTCAAATGTAGGGGGATCCATGTCAAGGAATTCCTCGATCAGTTTACCTTCAATATCTGGGTTGGAATCTTTCAGTTTTATTAGGGTGCTGTTAATCAATCCTGCAAGTGATTCTTTGCCTTTCCATGTATTTTTGTTCATTTCGTCTGCAATTCGGTCAGAATGAATGTTCAAGTGGATGTAATCGATCACTTTGCCAGAGACAAGGATTATGAGTTCAATTATATTAGTTCATGTATGACCAAGAGGCAAGAGTCATTTAGTGATATTTAAATTAGAATCATCATTGCTCACAGATCCACTTAATCCAATATTCACTGAGTCATTGTTTTAGAGATATCCGAGCCAAATGAGACAATTTCCACAGATAAAGCAACAGCGTCTGCGAAAAAACAAATGGTATTTAAGGCAGCACTAAACAGTATTATTATAAAGACATATTACATGTAAAATACGGCAAAAGCAGCGTTTCTTTCTGCAGGTTGAGTCTGTCTTACTCTAAAAATAATAACACATTTTGAGTGTATTATCCCCGGGCAATGTATCTATGAAGTCTTGCTAAAGTAAGCAAAATTTTCTGATGTAGGGTCTCGGCCCGCAACGTCAACAGTGCTTCTCCCTATAGATGCTGCCTGGCCTGCTGTGTTATACCAGCATTTTGTGTGTGTTGCTTGAATTCCCAGCATCTGCAGATTTCCTCGTGCAAGATTTTTAATGTCTCTTTTTAGATCTTAACGTGAGTTTCATTTTTTCAGTATATCTCACCCTCCCCCCCCCCCCTTCCCATCAGGATGTAGGGGTTCCATGAAGGACCCATGTACTGGTCTAATATAAAGGTTTCACTCATCCTGGGGAGTTAAATCCTGTTGGTGCAAGTTTGCTGCTGTCTGTGGAGACAATTTTACTTACAGCCTTGTTTCCCCTCCCAGTCTTGATTACCACAGTCTTATCATTGATAACCTGGGTAAGGAGACAAGGCGGTTTCCATTTAGGATAGAAACTGGGGTTGGAATTATTTTTATGGAATTTCTTTACTTGGACCCAGTCGCCTCTTTGTGGCATCCAAGCTGTCTTGTCAGGTTCCTTTGCTTTCTCTTGAATTCCCATAAACTCTCTCAATTCCTTGAGGAGAGTTGTATCAGGTGTAGGTGATGGTTGGCCTGGTTTAGCAATGAGGAGTGTATTTAGGTGAACATTATACATTAATATATAAGGTGTAGCATTCTTCAGTACTCCTATCGGCATATTGTTTATGGACAGATGCACGCCAGGGACAAATGCAGCCCACTTTAGCATCTAGAGTAGACCAGTTTTGCCCGTCTGCGCTTAATTTCCAGATTCCTTCTCTCCACTGTGCACTTGATTGTTGGTGGAATGGATTTCTGTTCTCCACTTGTTTGTTCATACATGGCCTGCAAGTCTTTACCAATAAAGAAAGAATGCCGGTGGGCAGGTATCAGAATCCTGTTTGAACTCATCGGCAGATGTTGTGGAATTTGTTGTTTTGTGGCAGCAGTATATTGCAATACGTAATAATAAAAACAGTGAATTACACTAATATATGTGTGTCTGTATATTTAAGATTAAATAAGTGGTGTAAAAAAACCATTGTGAGGTAGTATTCATGGGTTTAATGTCCATTCAGAAAAATGATAGCAGAGATGAAGAAGCAGTTCCTGAATCATTAAGTGTGTGCCTTCAGGCTCCAGTATCTCCTCCTGATGGTAGCAATGAGAAGAGGGCATGTGCTGGGTGATGGAGGTCCTTAATGATGCTGCCTTTTTGGGGTGTTGCTCCTAGATGCTGGGGAGGATAGTAGCCATGATGGAGCTGACTGAATTTACAACTTTCTGCAACTCATTTCAGTCCTGCGCAGTGAACCCCCCCCCCCCCCCACCCATACAAGACAGTGATGACGGTCAGAATACTCTCCACGATGCATCTGTAGAAAATTGCAAGTGTCTTTGGTGACATGGCAAATCTCTGTACTCTTAATAAAATATAACCACAGTCATATTTTCTTTGTAATGTATTGATATTTGGAGCCCAGGATAGGTCCTCAGATGTTGACGCCCAGGACTTGAAATTGCTCACTTTCCACTTCTGATCCCTCTGAGGACTGGTGTGTATTCCCTCATCTTACCCTGTCTAGAGTTCACAATCAATTCTTTGGTCTTAGTGACGTTGAGGTTGTTGCTGCGAGATCACTCAATTAGCTGATATATCTCGCTCCTGTATGCCTTCTGAAATCCTGCCATCAATAGTTGTGTCATCAGCAAATTCATAGATGGCATTTGAGCTCTGCCTAGCCACACAGTCATGGGTGTAGAGAGAGTAGAGCAGTGGCCTAAGCAGACATCCTTGAGGTATGCCAGTGTTGATTGTCAGAGAGGCAGAGATTTTATTTCTGATCTGCACAGACTGTGGTCTTCCTGTGTGGAAGTCGAGGATCCAGTTGCAGAGAGAGGTACAGAGGCCCAGATTCTGGAGCTTTTTGATCAGACCAGTAGGAATGATTGTGTTAAATGCTGAGTTGTACTCAATAAACAGCAGCCTGACATAAGTACTGTATTAGTATTGTCCAGGTGATCCAAGGCTGCCTGAAGAGCCAATGAGATCGCATCTGCTGTAGACCTATTGTGGCAATTGGTAAATTGCAGTGGGTCCTGGTACATGCTGAGACAGGAGTAGATTATAGCCATAACCAACCACTTGAAGCACTTCATCACCGTAGATGTGAATTCTACTGGATGATGGTTGTTAAGGCAGCTCACACCCTGCACTTCTTGGGCACTGGTATGATTGTTGCCCTTTTGAAGCAAGTGGGAATTTCTGACTGTAGCAATGAAAGATTAAAAGTGTCTTTGAACACTCCATCCAGTTGGTATGTGAGGGTTCACCCTCTGGAAAGCCAGCCTGATGTCGGCCCCTGAGACAGATATCACAGGGTCACCAGGTGCTAATAGCCTGCAAGTGCTGCCAGAGTTGATGTGCTTCCAATTCTGTTTTTAACCTCGTTCGGAATTGTTCTTTTGCTCTTGAGAATAGCCCTCCATAAGTCATACCAGGCCTTTTTGTATAGTTCTGGATCACTAGACTTGAATGTCACAGATCTAGCTCTCAGGCACTCTTGATGGTAAGGGTACTAGATTTATTACTTTATTGTCGCCAAACAATTGATATTAGAGCATACAATCATCACAGCAATATTTGATTCTGCGCTTCGCACTCCCTGGAATACAAATCGATAGTAAATATAATAAAAAATTAAATTATAAATCATAAATAGAAAATAGAGAAGGGAAAGTAAGGTAGTGCAAAAAAAAACGAGAGACAGGTCCGGATATTTGGAAGGTACGGCCCAGATCCGGGTCAGGATCCGTTCAGCAGTGTTATCACAGTTGGAAAGAAGCTGTTCCCAAATCTGGCTGTACGAGTCTTCAAGCTCCAGAACCTTCTCCTGGAGGGAAGAGGGACAAAAAGTGTGTTGGCTGGGTGGGTCGTGTCCTTGATTATCCTGGCAGCACTGCTCCGACAGCGTGCGGTGTAAAGTGAGTCCAAGGACGGAAGATTGGTTTGTGTGATGTGCTGGGCTGTGTTCACAATCTTCTGCAGCTTCTTCTGGTCTTGGACAGGACAACTTCCATACCAGGTTGTGATGCACCCTAGAAGAATGCTTTCTACGGTGCACCTGTAAAAATTAGTGAGGGTTTTAGGGGACAGGCCAAATTTCTTCAGCTTTCTCAGGAAGTAAAGGTTCTGGTGGGCCTTCTTGGCAGTGGACTCTGCTTGGTTAGACCAAGTCAGGTCATTTGTGATATTGACCCCGAGGAACTTAAAACTTTTGACCTGTTCCACCTGCGCACCACCGACGTAGATGGGGTCGTGCAGTCTGCTACTCCTGAAGTCAACAACCAATTCCTTCGTCTGGCTGATGTTGAGGGATAGGTTATTGTCTTTGCACCATGCCACCAGGTTCTTAATTTCCTCTCTGTACCCAAACTCATCATTACCCAAGATACGGCCTACAATTATGGTGTCATCAGCAAACTTATATGTTGAGTTCGATAGAAACTTGGCTACACAATCATGGGTGTACAGTGAGTACAGCAGGGGGCTGAGTACACAGCCTTGTGGGGCACTGGTGCTCAGAGTGATTGTAGAGGAGAGCTTGTCCCCTATCTTTACAGCCTGGGTCCTGTCTGTGAGGAAGTTGAAGATCCAGCTGCAGATCTGAGTGCTAAGACCCAGGTTCCGGAGCTTAGGAATCAGTTTATTTGGAATGATGGTATTAAAGGCAGAGCTGTAGTCATTGAAAGGAGCCTTACATATGCGTTTTTATTCTCCAGGTATTCTAAGGAGGAATGTAGTGCCAGAGAAATGGCATCTGCCATTGACCTGTTGCTCCGGTAAACGAATAGCAAAGCATCAAGGTTGACCGGTAGGCTATGGTTGATGTATGCCATAACCAATCGCTCGAAGCACTTCATAGCAATTGATGTCAGAGCCACAGGTCGATAGTCATTCAGGCATGCCACCTTACTCTTCTTCGGCACCAGGATTGCCTTCTTAAAACACAAAAGGGTTCTTAGACTGAAGCAGGGAGCAGTTGAAGATGTCAGCAAACACTCCAGCTAGCTCGCTTGCACAGGCCCGGAGAACCCGTCCCGGGACGCCATCTGGGCCTGTCGCCTTCCTTGGATTTACCTTCAGGAAGGCTCTTCTAACATCTTCCTCGGTGACAATGAATCTTGATGCCACCAGGTCCGGTTCATCTGGAGGGGGCGGGATGCTCCTCTTCTGTTCGAATCTTGCGTAGAATATGTTAAGTTTGTCAGGAAGAGAAGCGCTACAGTTATTGATATTCCCAGCCTTTTCTTTGCGCCCAGTGATCTCATTTAGACCCTGCCATAGTCTTACTGGCATCCCTCTGGTTAGCCGGGGCTTCCAAATTGGCTCGATATTGCCTCTTGGTGCCCTTAATGGTTTTCTGGAGTTCACACCCAGATTCCGTGTAGTAACTGGTATCCCCAAACCTAAAAGCCACAGCTCTAGCCTTCAAAAGGGACTGGACCTCATAATTCATCCAAGGTTTCCGGTTAAGGAATACCCAGATCATCTTGCGAGACACACAGTCCTCTGTGCATTTCCAGATAAAGTCCGTGACAGCTGAGGCATACTCATTGAGGTTAGCTGCCGAGTCCTTGAATACTAACCAGTCCACCGATTCAAAGCAGTCACGGAGGACCTCATCCGTTTCCTCTGTCCAACACAACACCACTTTTGACACCGTGACCTCCCGCTTCAGTTTCTGTTTGTAAGCCGGGAGGAGGAGTATGGCCTGATGGTCCGATTTTCCGAAGTGAGGTCGTGGGACGGAACGGTAGGCACCTTTGACTGCTGTGTAACAGTGGTCAAGTATATTCGGGCCTCTAGTGGAGCAGGAGACATGTTGGTATAACTTTACACACGGTATAGCATGTGAAAATGTGGAATTTTGGAATGCTATGATGATTGCAGTCTCATTACAAGAAGTTGTGGAGACTAATCACATATATCCTGCACAAAGATCAACTATCACAAGAATATAGGTTTCTGATAAAATGGGTTGCATTGGGATGCCAGAAATAGGCCTATATAATTAACTTGCTACACCAGCATTGGTGCAGTTGGCTTTGTTTGTCTTATAAGATGTGGCTTTGTGACCGTTCCTTTATTATAGGCCAGACATTCTTTACAATTTGCTTACAGTCATTCAATATGTAAGGTCACGTGTATACATGGCTAACTTAGCTTGAGTGGCTCGTCCACCACAATGATTGTTTCCGAATCCTTGGTGGGATTTTTGAATCAATGTTTCCCACTTGTGGGCAGGAGATATTTGCTCCTTATCTTTCTTAGGATGGCACACCCAAATCTTACCTTCACCATATTTGTACCATGGTGGAAATCCTTTAGAATTAGGTTCTTTAGTATCTTGGAGAATTCTTAAAATATCATCTTGGTGATTTTCTATTTGTTGCTTAGTTACCAAAACCTTGGCCTCCCTTACTTTAATAACGTCCATCCTGACAGCTTGTTTTGCTTGTTCATCAGCTAATCTATTGCCATCGCTGTGTCAGAGGCCTGCAGTATGTCCCAGGATGTGTAACGCCTATACTTATGGTCAAGTCAATAATAACTCATAAATATTTTTCCACCAAGACAAACATGGAAACAGTTTATCTTGGTGTGTTCTTCATCTGATAGTTGATCATATGAGAAGATCCCTTTCTACCACATTTTTAACATAACTAGAGTCAGTACATATCAGGACTGGTTCCATTTTATTTACTTATTTTAGAGATGATTCTAGGGCTTTAGCCTCTGCAAGTTAAGCTGTACGATTCTCTAGAGGGTGCACTTGCAATTCATGTGATTCAAATTCATTTTCGAGGGAAAAAAATCCTTTATAATCAGGAGCAGGAATTATAATTGAGCAGATCCATCTTTCTGGATTTTCATTGTCAGTCCATCAAAGTATCGTATTTGCGAATACAGTAGTGCTACATTAGGTTGTGGAGAAGATGGTTCTGCATCTTTCTTGAAAGATAAGGATTGTAGGTCATAGCTCTCAGGAATATATTTCCACTTTAAGGTGTCATCTTGTAAAAGTGATTGCAATTTCCATATCTAGTTCTGGTAGCCCTCCGTTGGTAATTTGCTGTTATTTTTCAAAGCCCCAAACTCAATAATAATTAGTTTGTCCCCATGCACTGGTCTTACTGGAATAAATGTATGGAATACCATAGAAAGACATTGTTCGAGGCAGTAAATTTCAGTTCTGTTGGGGCAAAATTATGAGGCCTAGTGTATGGGGCTTGTGCTTCTTCTCCCCATTACAGAATATGGCTCAGCAGTTTTTGGAGAAATGTGTATTTGCAGAACAAAGGATTATGTTAGGTCGCTTCTCTGGAGGTCTATCACTTGCTGAACTGTATTCATTAATTCCTCTAGTGCCTCATAATCTTCTGGGGTAAAAACAAAAAGCCTTGCACTTTCCAATGTATGCCGGTCGTATAATGGTTTTGACAATTGAGCATAATTTAACAGGTCTCTGGTAGATTGTAAGGCTTTCAGTGTCTTCAGATATGCTATGCAAGCAACTTCCTGTGTAAATTCAGGGGTTAAACCACGATCCTGATTGGTAATTGTTATGCCTAGGAAATTTACTCCTGTACGACAGAATTTAGATTTTTTTAATGTTAATTACATAGCTTCTGTCCGTCAACCTCTTAATGATAGTCTCAATCTGTGTTAAATTTTTGTCCAATGTATCAGCTGTGCAATCTGCATCATAACTGTACATACAAGTGTCTAGTATTCTTTGTCGAGTCTGAACGATTCCTCCAGAAAATATCTGTGGACTATACCTTGTGGGAGTCTGGTCCAGTGATATTGTGATAGTGCATTCTGGTTCTGTAAAGGGTTTGTAATGTTTATCACTTTCAAGAATTGGGAGTCATTAACCAGATCTATGCAAGATTTAAAATTTTTATGAGCCGATCCTTGCAGCATTAGTTGTAAGGACTGATACTGGACTGAGTTTTCATTTGGGAAGATGTAGTTAATGACCAGTCACCATTGTCCATCAGGCATTGGTACGCTGGACATGGAAGAGTTAAATCGAGACTTTTATTTTATCAAAGCACCTTGGTTATAGAAGGATTCTATGATTTCCTGTTGCGATTACTTTCCTGTATGGTTGGGAATATGCCACAGTTTCTGGAGTGGGAAAGGATGGCATCCTAATCTGGCTGTTTCAATATCAACCATACCTCAGTGGTTTGGGTGGTGTCGGTGGTAATAAACCTTGCACAAAATTTGTTCCAATTTCAGTCTAATTGTTTTGTTGAGCTGCTTCTAAGCATGTATGTCTCGTTCATCCAGTGCAGTTGCCTCAGCTCTTGATTTAATTGTGGTATGAATCCGACAGGAAACACCTGAGTTAGAAGTGTTCGTTTACTACAACCTGGGGCAAACTGGTGTGCAAAAACCTTACAGCTACTTCTATTGTTTGTTAAATCCTGTATATGTGTACAGGAATTTTGTAAGTCGGGCACCCTAGCTCGTTTCTATATATGCCTACAATTTTAGCTTTCTGTGTTGGCTGCCCTAGTTTATCACCTTGAATAATATCAGAATTTAGGATTAGTCAGCACTCGTATCAAGTCAGCAGGATTGAACTTTCCTTAAAAATAAGAGCTTCAGCATATGCAAATGTGAGACTGGGTATGCCTATATCCTCTTTGTCAGATGGAGCATTTCAAGTAGAAGTGTTGCTGGAGTTCTGTGTAATTTCTACTACATTAACATTGGGCTTCCCTTTCTTTACATTTTGTTTACCCTAAGCTGCAGGGGAGGGAGTGGATGTTTGGAATGGGCCCTGTCCTTTTGTATATTTAGAGGGTAAAGGTTGAAGCGGGCCTTGTGGCATGTACTCAGTGTCATACTCTTTATTATATCAGTGGGGCCTCTGAATGTTCTGATTGTCCTGGATGAAGTATCATACTTCCTTCCACAAAGAAAGGGGATGAAGCTAAAGGTCATGGCCTATATCTGCTGTCGAGCCGTCCAGACTGTGGGTGAATATCTCTTCCTAAGCCTGGTGGTCTCCAGGGAACTTCTTTGGTTTGCTGATTACATCTTCCCTGCTGAGTGGCTGTTGTAGGAGAATTCTATGAATGCGACCGACCCAAGGGATGAGATTGGTTGTGTGACTTTGTTACTGACCCTACATTCCCTTTCGAGGGAAAAGGGGAGGACCCTGTGCGGTACCTCGTTGCCCTTGTATAGGAATAGTCAGTAGTCGTGCTACTGCCATGTGGGTGCACAGGATCTGTTCAGCAACCTGAAATCATTCAAGAACTGGTTGTTTATTAAGAGCTATTCCACACATGGTGCAGAGGTTTTCACTAGGATAAAGGGGTAACGTTATAGAATTACTAGGTCTCAGTCTGCTCTTCCCATTTGTTGTCCGAGCTTAAAAGCCCTGGCTTTTTACTAATTTACTCAATACAGTACTAAATCCTCTGTGTACATCTCCCCCATTTATTTGTTTATAAATCCACATATATATGTACTATGGATTTGCACACTCAAGTTGAGGTGGTTCCAAGGTTATAGGAAATAACATTAATAAGAATCGCTGAACTGCAGCCTCTGGGCATTCTGCAGTAGTCACTTCAGATTTTTTTGACATCAGCTGAAGGCATGACACATTCAGTCTGCAAACTCTGAATAGTTAGAGGTCCAAAAACTTGCTGGGAAGTTTGTACTGGGGAGCTGCAGAAACTCCCTTTATAGGAACAGTTCCTAGTATTTGTCAATCTTTTGGTTAATTCTAATGCATGTTCCCAACCATCTGTTCTAGGACTTAATGGTGTTGGTGCTACCTCATCTGTACCTGGAAGGAAGGAATACGCAATATCTTCATGCATAGGGGTTAAGATATGGGTTGCTGGGTTCTATCATGTAAGCATGTGGCCCCCACCCGGGTGCCTGGTTTCCATCTAATAAGAGGTGAATTTGTTGTCTCGTGGGACGAATTATTGCTACACTGTTAGGGTCTGGTACAAATTGTGATGGTCTGAGACCAACAGGTTATATGGTGAGGTTTGATCTCCATAGTTTGCATCCTATTTTGTTTTTTATCCCTTCATCATTCCAGTCTCTAACTTGAAGAATAAGATATTCATCCTGTTCAACTTGAAGTGGGGTATATATTATATATATGAAGTGGGAAGTATTATTAACACATTCATAATATTGACCAGGATTTGCCTGTGCAACTACCAGAACAGAATCAGATACATTATCACCGGTGTGTGTCATGACATTTATTAACTTAGCAGCAGCCGTTCAATGCAATACATAATATAGAAAAAATTAATAAGTAAGTAAATCAATTAGAGTATATGTGTATTGACTAGATCAAAAATTGTGCAAAAACTGAAATAATATACATTTTTTTTAAAAAGTGAGGTAGTGGCCAAGGGTTCAATGTCCATTTAGAAATTGGATGACAGAGGGAAAGAAGATGTTCCTGAATTGTTGAGTGTGTGCCTTCAGGCTTCTGTATCTCCTACCTGATGGTAACAGTGAGAAAAGGGCATGCCCTGGGTGCTGGGGTTCCTTAATAATGGACGCTGCCTTTCTGAGACACTGCTCCTCGAAGATGTCCTGGGTACTTTGTAGGCTAGTACTCAAGATGGAGCCGACTAAATTTGTGACCCTCTGCAGCTTCTTTCACACCTGTGCAGTAGCCTTTCCATACCAGACAGTGATGCAGCCTGTCAGAATACTCTCCACGGTACATCTATAGAAGGTTTTGAGTATTTTTGTTCACATACCAAATCTCTTCAAACTCATAATGAAGTATAGTCACTGTCTTGACTTCTTTATAGCTGCATCAATATGTTGGGATCAGGTTAGGTCCTCAGAGATCTCGTCACCCAGGAACTTGAAACTGCTCACTCTCTCCACTTCTGATCCCTGTATGAGGATTGGTATGTGTTCCTTCGTCTTACCTTTCCTTTCATCTTTCTGACATTAAGTGCAAGGTTATGGCTGCAACACCACTCCACTAGTTGATATATCTCGCTCCTGTACACTTTCTGAGCTCCATCTGAGATTCTACCAACAGAGTGCGGTCTTCCAGTTGGGAAATCTAGGATCCAATAACCGAGGGAGATACAAAGACCCAAGGTCTGTAACTTCTTAATCAGGATTGTGTGAATAATGGTGTTAAATGCTGAGCTATAGTTGATGAACGGTTTTCTGACATAGGTGTTTGTGTTGTCCAGGTGGTCTAAGGCCATGTGAAGAACCTTTGAGATTGTCACCATCAAGAACTATTGTGGCGATAGGCAAGTTGCAGTAGGTCCAGGTCCTTGCTGAGACAGTAGTTCAGTCTAATCATGACCAACCTTTCAAAGCATTTCATCACTGTAGATGTGAATGCTACTGGACATTAAGGCAGCTCATGTTATTCGTCTTAGGTATTGGTATAATTGTTGCCTTTTTGAAACAAGTGGGAACTCCCGCCCATAGCAGTGAGAGGTTGAAAATTTCCTTCAATACTCCTGCCAGTTGGTTGGCACAAGTTTTCTGAGCTTTACCAGGTACTCCGTCGGGGCCTTCCGCTTTGCGAGGGTGCACCCTCTTTAAGGACAGCCTAACAATGCCTCCGAGACAGAGATCACAGTGTCACTGAGTGCAGCAGGGATCTTTGCAGCTGTCACTACATTCTCCCTTTCCAAGCAGGCATAGAAGGCATTGAGTTCATCTGGTAGCGAAGCATTGCTATCATTCATGTTATTGGGGTTTTGCTTTGTAGGAAGTAATATCTTGCAAACCCTGCCAGAGTTGTGCATCTGATGTCACCTCCAACCTTTATCGTAATTGTCTCTTTGCCCTTGAAATAGCCTTTTGCAAGTGATAACTAGTGTTCTGGCCTGCCTTGAATGCCACAGATCTAGCCTTCAGCAGATGACATACCTCCTGGTTCATCCACAGCTTTTGGTTTGGGAGTGTACAAGCAGGATGACAACCATTTTATAGTATTAGGTGAGATGCTGTAGCACTTGTCGAGCATGGACTACTTCTAAATAATGTTTTTCTAAAATAATACTTTTGTTATAATATGACCATGTTGGCCACCAACTGTTATGGTATTGGGTTTACTAACCATGAAGGTTCTAAACTCAAACAAAGATCTTAAGCTCTATCGGATATAAGTGGCCTCAGATACTCTTTCCAAAGGGAGATAATACTGTAACTGCCCAATCTTCAAAGACTAGTTTACTTCCCTCTTTATTTTCCACGGTGAGTTTTAGCTGCCAAAACCCACAATTGGGTGCCTCCTCCATATCAAGGAGAAGATCAAACAAAGTAGTTTAAAATACAGTTCATTTATTTACAGTGATACATATTTGAATTCACACATTCTTAAAACACCTTTAAAACTCACAGAGAATTTCTATCTTAAGACATTTATTAAAAACCATTTCTAAAACACAAAACATTTCTTAAACTCAATTTCCAAAACATAGGTACAATTCCTATCAATTAAAAAGACATATCATGATGCAGATGAGCAACTCGTCTGTCACAGAAACTGAAGCTAGAGGAATGGATTCTATTCACCCCATTGTCCTATTATTCTTCTTGATGTTCTTCAATCACTCATAATAAGCCTGAACTGCCTCTACATTTATACCCTTTTTCAACCAGTTGGATGACTTCACAAGCTTATGATATTTCCTCAGATTTCCTTTCAACACTGTTACAAGGATCTTCCCCTTAGTAATATTGATCATGGAGGCACAGAGAGAATCTACAATAACTGACATGTACCTTTGTATCTCAACAGGTGAACAATTGAACTTACACAATCGAATACCGGTGTGCACACCTACTAAGCTTTCCTGACCTATTCTTTGACTGTTCTGGGAAAAGATAATGCCAGTTATAATGGAGTTTCTGCTCCTGGCCATGTGTTCTTCATAGTCCCGTTTCGAATCTCCACATCCACGATGCTGAATCTCCTGTAGTGTCATCACTGTCTTGTATGTGAAAACCTCTGCTTTTATACTCATTCCTTATTGATTCTAATGTTACGTTCCAGTGTCATTGGCTATAGGTCACCTGATTAATCTTTAACATCTTTTTATTGGTTCTGCTCCATGCCAGCATCCATTTATTGCTCTCCTTCCAGCAAGTGACAATTGGTAATTGTGGCTCTTTGTTCTCTTCAGTCACCAGCTTGAATCTCTCAGAGTAGGCACAGACCCTAACTGTCATAAACCTGCAGGTTATATTATATTAAAGAACACCTCACAAATAACACTCTTATTTGGAAATGATCCCTAGTCCAGCAGATTACCTGGAGCATCATTGTATCTACTTTAAAACACTGATCAAGCTAAGCAACTTCATCTCACAAAATGGAGGACATAAAACAGTTCCACAAAATGGCAGCCTTCATTCCCAAGCAAGAACAAAAACAACTGGTCTGTCCTTGCTTCACTCAAATTCACTGACTTGTAGACTAGTTTTTTCTGGCAATCACCACAAATGGTCTGAAAACATTTTGGAGACAGTTCTTCAGTTACCTATCACTAATGCTGTGAAGCTGTAAAGCTAACTTCCTTGAGCACATAAAACCTTTCAACTGTAAGCTCATCATTGTTATTAATATGCCAAATAATATTATCTATCGGTTTTGGAAGCTTCCTTGAACCAAGCAACTTAAGAGTCAGCTTGTCTGTTTGAAACAACATCAATTAAACAACCCATTGTCATCTGTTTGAAACAATGTGAAAAAAACAATTCTTATACTGCATCTTGACCAGAAATAAAGCAGGTGTAGTGAGCTAAACCTTGCCTCTCCCAGACAGAATGCCTACTATCTACAAAGCTTGTTTGCAAAGTGGGTCTTCAGGCAATTATTCTTTTAACCCCAAGTTGATTAGTGCTTTCATTTATATTTCAAGAACTGAAGACTGACTTTCCTTTACTACCAAAAGTCAAACAACTTCCAGCTGTTAATTGGAAGTTTACTTGCAAACAACCAAGAAAGAGAAGGAAGCTTATTGGCCAAGAAGTGAATATCCATCCCAATCTCATCATAGAACATAGGAATCTACAGCACATTTCTGGCACTTCAGCCCACAATGTTGTGCTGACCATGTAACCTACTCTAGAAACAGCCTAGAATTTCCTTAGCACATAGCCCTCTATTTTTCTAAGTTCCATGTACCTATCTAAGAGGCTCTTAAAAGACCCCATTGTATCCGCTTCCACCACCGCTGCCGGCAGTGCATTCCATGCATCCACCACTCTCTGTGTGAAAAACTTACCCCTGACATCCCCTCAGTATCTATTTCCAAGCAGTTTAAAACTATGCCCCCTTGTGTTAGCCATTTCAGCCCTGGAAAAAAACCTCTGGCTATCGACATGATCAATGTCCCTCATCATCTTATACACCTCTATTAGGTCATTTCTCACCCTTCACTGCTCCAAGGAGAAAAGGCCAAGTTCACTCAACCTATTCTCATAAGGTACACCCTCCAATCAAGGCAACATCCTTGTAAGTCTCAACTGCACTGTTTATATTGTATCCACTTCCTTCCTGTAATGAAGTGACCAGAACTGAACACAGTACTCCAAGTGGGGTCTGACCAAGGTCTTACTGTATATGGCTATAACATTATCTCATGGCTCTTGAACTCAATCCCACGGTTGATGAATGCCAACACACGATATGCCTTCTTAACAACACTCAACCTGCGCAGCAGCTTTGATTGTCCTATGGACGCGGACCCTAAGATATCTCAGATCCTCCACACTGCCAAGGGTCTTACTATTAATATTAATCATGGGCTACATTTCACATGGGAGTATTTCATTAAGAAAAAATAGACCTATTTAAAATAAATATGCAAATAATGATGTTCATTCTGCTGTGCACCAGTTTACAGGAAAAGAGGCAACATTTAGGATGAATTCAGATAATTTGGTATAAACAGACTGGGCATTGTGTAAAATTAATATGTCACCTAAGTGCACATAATTGTTAATTGGCAACTTTTATCATTATACACAGTAAATATATAAAGAAGTGCATGATGACATTCTGTTTCAGTTTTAATAGCATGTTGTATGCTATCATTAAACAATTTCAGATTTGCTGCAAAGATTAAATGGAGTTGGATGAGTTCACAAATGTGTATGCTGGGTAGGTACTGTACCTATCTTATTGTGGCCTTCCAGGTCTTGCCTTTTTGTAATCAAATGTACCAATGGTTACTTATCCTTAAAAAAAAAGTACTGGTAACTGCAGTTCACTTATTATATCATCAGTTGTTAGAAAAATGCTGTAAGTGTTAATAGGGCACTTAGGCATAACATAATTAGGCAGAGGCAATGTGGATTTATGAAAAGAAAATCTCTTTTCGATATATTGGACTTCTTTAAGGGTGTAACTGTCAGATGAATGAAATAGTGCCTGTAAGTGTAATGCATCTGAACAAATATTTAATATAGTGAGAGAGAGAGAGATGCAGCTTGAAAAGAGGCCCATCAGTACCACACTGACCACCCTACACCTGTTTTTACATTACTTCTACCATAACCAATTTTATTCTTCCCACATTTCCGTCATCAGGAGCTATTTGTAAAGGGCAATTAACTCACCAACCAGCATGCTTTTGTGATATGGAAGGAAATCCAGGTAGTCACAGTGAGAATGTGCAAATTCCACGCAGAAGTAGAGGTTAGGACTGAAGCTGGCTTGCCAGCAATATGAGGCAGCTGTTCCACTGTGCCACAGAAGCTTATCACACAAGGTAAGTAGGGCATAATATATCATGAATGGAGAATTGTTCAACAGTGGGGATAAATAGTTCATTTCAGAGTGCCTCAATAATTTATAATTACAATGATGGATACATTAATTAGTACTGTCTATAATTTGAGCACTCTAATAACATTTACCTGCAAAGATTAAATGCAGTTGAATGAGTTCACAAATGTGTGTGTTGGGTAGGTACAAAGACAAGTAGATTAGTCAAGAGAACAATTAAATGGTGACATTTGCTGGATTGAGGTTGAGAGTAAATGTAAAGATATCCACTTTGATTTCTTAAAAAAAACCTCCATTCACATAATATATTACAAACAATTATATGGGCCCTTACCTCATAAATAACCCTTCTTGTGATACTGTATCAAATGCCTTTTGAAAATACAAATGAACAATATCTGTAGGCTTTCCTTTATCCACACTGATAGTTACATCTTCCTGGTATTGCAATAAACTTCAAATAATGTGATATACTTTTCATTGATTGACATTACATTTCCTAATAACAGGATTGTAGCCCAGAAGACCTTTGCTGTGTGGTCTTTGTTACACCCTTGGGAATCCTAGCTGATGCTGCCTCTGACACTGTGGCAGGTTTCATCCATCTCTTCTTGCAATTAACTTTTGAATGGAAGGTGTGGAGAGGTGCATTGCTCTTTGCCCCATGGCTCCCATGACACATGATGCTTCACTTTGGTCTTTTGTCTGAAACACATTATAAAAGAGCCTTTGAGTGCTGATGGAAGGTAATAAAGCTATATTTTTCATCCAAGAACTGCTGTACTACCACACTGCTAAATCCAGGGATATGAGCTAGGGGATGCACTTAAGCAGGATGCTATTTAAACATTGAACTTGCAGGGGGTGGTTCCTGTAATGCCAAACACAACAAACCTCCTTTTACATAAAGTGCAAGAGGAAAGGGCATATGTAATGCATAATTAAAAATGAATGAGCTTGTTATAAATTTAAGTAACTAGAAACTAAGCACAGCTCCCATGACATATTTAAGTTTGCTGACGACACCACTGTTGTTGGCGGAATCAAAGGTGGTGATGACTCGGCATTTAGAAGGGAGATTGGAAATCTGGTTGAATAGTGCCTCAACCGCAGACTCTCCCTCAGTGTTTGCAAAACCAAAGAGCTGATCCTCAACTACAGGAGGAAGAGGATGGAGGTCCATGAGCCATACTCTCTGGAGTTCAGAAGAATGAGAGGAGATCTTATAGAAAAATACAAAATTTTGAAAGGGATAGATAAGATAGAAGTAGGAAAGTTGTTTCCATTGGTAGGTGAGACTAGAACTAGGGGACATTGCCTCAAGATTTAGAGGAGAACATTTAGGATGGAGATGAGGAGAAACTGTTTTTCCAGAGAGTGGTGAATCTGTGGAATTCTCTGCCCAGGGAAGCAGTTGAGGCTTCCTCACTAAATATATTTAAGAAACAGTTAGATAGGTTTTTACATAGTGATGGAATTAAGGGTTATGGGGAAAAGGCAGGTAGATGGAGCTGAGTTTACGGACAGGTCAGCCATGATCTTATTGAATGGTGGAGCAGGCTCGATGGGCCAGATGGCCTACTCCTGCTCCTATTTCTTATGTTCTTATGTTTTCATTAGGGAATTGGAGATGGAGAGGGTCAAAAACATTAAATACCTTGGCGTTATCATTTCAGAGGATCCGTACTGGGATCAACACGTGCGGGCTATCATAGAGAAGGCACAGCAGTGTCTTTGCTTTCTTAGAAGTTGGAATAGATTTGGCATGCAATCTAAAATTTTGATAAACTTCTATAGGTGCACAGTGGAAAGTATCCTAAACAGTTGCATCATGGCCTGGTACAGAAACACCATGTCCACAAATAAAAAGGTGAGTATAATCTAGTCCACCACAGGAGAAGCCCCTCCCACCATTGAGCGCGTTTACAAGGAGCACTCCACAAGAAAGCAGCATCCATCATCAGGACCCTCACCACCCAGGCATTGCTCTCTTCTCGCTACTATTATCAGGCAGGAGGTACAAGAGCCTTAAGTTCTACACCACCAGTTTCAGGAGCAGTAATCACCTGAGAACTATCAGACTCCTGATTTGGCATGGATAACTTCACTCACCTGATCACTGAACTGAATCCACACCCCACATACTCACTTTCAAGGACTCTACAGTTCTCAGTATTTTTTTTTATTTACACAATTTGTCTTGTTTTGCACATTGTTTGTTTATGTACACTTTTTCATAAGTTCTATTGTATGTATTTCTTTATTTTCCTGTACATGGCTGTGTTACATTAAATTTTGTAAAACATTGAATGAACGCCTGAACAGTTCAAAATGACAATTTAACTTTGTGAGCTTGTAGTATGTAGAATGTCTGTACAAGGTAAACACTGTAGGTTTGTTAAAGTCTAATGTTTGTTGATGGCAGCTGGATTGTATACTAACGGGGGCACCATAAACAAGGCAACTCATGCAAGCAGCTCTGGTGGAAACCATCAAATACTCCTGTTTCAGTCAGCTACAGCTGAGAACCACAACATCTGACGTCTGAACAGTTAGTAACACCTTTTTAATGTGATTTTAAAAGATCGATCACAAATTAAAATTGAAGGAATCCGAATGGACTCTGGACGTGGCGATTCCCCTTTCAGATGGTGATGCAAGCTGGCTTAAAGTTCATCTAAGAAAGCGCGGATTTTGACTTCCAATACTGACCATCTTGCTGGCAAACGTACAGTCTCTGGTAAATAAAACTGAAAATCTCAGAGCAAGAGTGCTGTACCAGAGGGACATTAGGACAAGTTGTGTTTTTTTGTTTCAGAGAATCTTGGTTAACCCCTTCTGTTCTGGACTCAGTGATACAGACTGATGGGCTCACAATACATCACCAAAATAGGACTGCTGAGTCTTTCAAGGGCAGAGGAGGTGGAGTATGCTTCATGATCAACTCCTTGTGGTGTACACACATGGCGGTTCTGTCCCCATCCTATTCACCCGACCTGGAACACCTCGTGATCAAGTGCTGAACATTTTATCTGTTGCAGAAGGTTTCAGCCATCATCTTGGTTGCGGTATACATCTCACTCCAGGCCAATGTCAAACAAGCTGTTGACGGACTGAGCAATGTAATTAATAGGCATGAAACAGCACACCCTGATGCCTTCCCTGTCATTTTGGGGGATTTTAACCAGGCCGGCTTGAAAATATCTAAATAATTATTACCAACTTATAGCACCAGAGGAAACAACACACTGGACCACTATTACACCACTATCAAGAGCATTTACCATACTATCCCACGCTCATACTTTGAAAGTCTGATCATCTGGCTGTACTTCTACTCCTTGAGAACAGGCAGAGACTGAAGACTGTAGCATTAGTAGTGAGAACCAAGAGAGGCACAGGAGCACTTGTAGGACTGTTTTGGATTGGTGGACTGGACTGTGTTCAAGGATTCATCGTGGAGTCTGAATGAGTATGCCACAGCTGTCACTAACTTCATTAAAAGCTGTGTGGATGAGAGTGTGCCTATGAGAAAATACTGTACATACCCAAATCAAAACCATAGATGAACCAGGGGGTTCATAGTCTGCTGAGGGCTAGATCTGTGGCATTCAAGTGTGGTGACTCAGGTCAGTACGAGAAAACCCTGTACAGCTTTTGGAAGGCTATTTCAAGAGCTAAGGAACAATTTCAAATGAGGTTGGAGACAAAATCGGGTGCATGTCACCCCTGGCAGGGTTTGCAGGCCATTACTTCCTACAAAGCAAAAACTAACACCATAAATGGTAGTGATGCTTCACTCCCAGACAAGTTCAACAATTTTTGTGCTTGCTTTGAACAGGAGAATAAAATTACAACAATGCGGATCCCGGCAGTGCCTGGTGACAGTGTGATCTCTGTTTCAGAGGCCGATGTCAGGCTGTCTTTCAATAGGCCCCAATGGAGTACCTGGTAGGGCTCTGAAAAGCAGTGCCAACCAATGTTCAAAGACATTTTCAATCTTTCCTTGCTACAAAAGGGCAACAATTATACTAGTACCCAAGAAGAGCATGGTGAGCTGCCTTAATGACTATCGACTAGTCGCACTCACATCCATGGTGATAAAGTTCTTTGAGAGGTTGGTTGTGGCTAGAATTAACTCCTGTCTCAGGAAGGACTTGGACCTACTAAAATTTGCCTATCACCACAGTAGGTCTATGGTGGACACAATCTCATTGGCTCTCCATGCAGCCTTGGATCACCAGGACAATACAAACACCTCTGTCAAGATGCTGTTTATTGACTCTAGCTCAGCGTTTAACACCATCAGTCCTGATTGAAAACTTCCAGAACCTGGGCCTCTGTACTTCCATCTGCAACTGGATCCTTGGACTTCCTAACCAGTCGACCACTATCTGTGTGGATCGCTGACGACCAATACTGGTGCACCTCAGGCATGTGTGCTTAGCCCACTGCTCCACTCTCTTACACCCATGACTGTGTGGCTAGGCACAGTTCAAATACCACGTGTAAATTTGCTGATTATACAACCATTGTTGGCAGAATTTCAAATGGTGATGTGAGGGCATACAGGAGTGAGATATATCAGCTAGTTGAATGGTGTTGTAGCAACAACCTTGCACTGAAGATCAGTAAGACCAAAGAACTGATTGTGAACTTCAGAAATAGTAAGAACAGGGAACACACACCAGTCCTCATAGAGGGATCATAACTGGAAAGGGTGAGAAATTTAAAATTCCTGAGCTAACCTGAACTCAATATATTGAAGCAGCTACAAAGAAGGCACAATGGTGGCTATATTCCATTAGAAGTCTGAGAAGATTTGGTATGTCTCCCAAAACAGATGCATCATGGAGAGCATTTTAACTGGCTGCATCACCATGTGGTGCAGGGTGGCGTGGGGGGCGGGGGCTACTGCACAGGATTGAAGTAAGCTGCCGAGAATTGTAAAGTTAGTCAGCTCCATCATGAGAACTAGCATCCATAGTATCCAGGACATCTTCAAGGAGCGATGCCTCAAAAAGCCGGTGTCCATTATTAAGGACACCATCATCCAGGTTCTTTGTTCTCATTGCTGCCAACAGGAAGGAGGTACGGAAGTGTGAAGGCACACACTCAATGATTCAGGAACAGCTTTTTTCCTTCGGTCATCTGATTTCTGAATGGACATTGATCCCACGAACACTACCTCACTACTTTTTTAATTTCTATTTCTGTACTAATTTAGTTTAACTATTTTATATACACGTACATACATACATACACACAGACGCATACATATTTACAGCAACCCTGATTGAGAAGTTGCAAAACCTAAACCTCTGAACCCCTCTCTGCAACTGGATCCTTGACTTCCTAACCGGCAGGCCACAATCTGTGCGGATTGGAGATAACATATCCTCCTCGCTGACGATCGACACTGGTGCACCTCAGGCGTGTGTGCTTAGCCCACTGCTCTACTCTCTATATACACTAGGCATAGCTCAAATACCATTTATAAATTTGCTGACAATACAACCTTTGTTGGTAGAATCTCAGGTGATGACGAGAGGGCATACAGGAGTGAGATATGCCAAATATTGGAATGGTGTCGCAGCAGCAACCTGACACAACGTCAGTAAGACAAAAGAGCTGATTGTGGACTTCAGGAAGTGAAAGACGAAGGAAAACATACCAATCCTCATATGGGGATCAGAAGTGGAGAGAGTGAGCAGCTTCAAGTTCCTGGGTGTCAAGATATCTGAGGATCTAACCTGGTCCCAACCCACTGATGTAGTCATAAAGAGGGCAAGACAGCAGCTATACTTCATTAGGAGTTTGAAGAGATTTGGCATGTCGACAAATACACTCAAAAACTTCTATAGTTGGACTGTGGAAAGCATTCCGACAGGCTGCATCACTGTCTGGTATGGAGGGGGTACTGCACAGGATTGTGGGAATGATGGTATTAAATGCTGAGGTATAGTTGATAAACAGCATCCAGACGTTGGTGTTTGTATTGTTCAGGTGGTCTAAAGCCTTGTGGCGAGCCATTGAGATTGCGTCTGCCATTGACCTATTGTGACGATAGGCAAATGGCAAAGGTTCCAGGTCCTTGCTGAGGCAGGAGTTCAGTCTAGTCATGACCAACCTCTCAAAGCATTTCATCACTGTCGATGTAAGTGCTACTGGGCGATAGTCATTAAGGCAGCCCACATTATTCTTAGGCACTGGTATAATTGGTGCCTTTTTGAAGCAAGTCAGAACTTTCACCCATAGCAGTGAGAGGTTGAAAATGCCCTTGAGTTGGATGGCACAGGTTTTCAGAGCCTTACCAGGTACTCCATCAGGACCTTCCGACTTGCGAGGGTTCACTGTCTTTAAAGACGGCCTAATATCGGCCTCTGAGATGGAGATCACAGGGTCATCAGGTGCAGCAAGGATCTTCACAGCTGTAGTTGTGTTCTCCCTTTCAAAGCATGCATCTGGTAGTGAAGCATCACTGCCATTCATGCTATTGGGTTTCGCTTTGTAGGAAGTAATGTCTTACAGACCCTGCCAGAGTTGCTGTGCATCCGATGTTGCCTCCAATCTCATTCTAAATTGTCCCTTCACCCTTGAAATAGCCCTCCACAAATCATGTCTGATTTTCTAGTACAGGTCTGGGTCACTAGTCTTGAATGCCACAGATCTAGCCTTCAGTAGACAACTACCTCCTGGATCATCCACGGTTTTTAGTTTGGGAATGTTCAGTAGGTCTTTGTGGGCACGCACTCATCTGCACAGGTTTTAATGAAGTCGGTAACAACTGCAGCATACTCATCCAGGTTCAAAGATGAAACCCTGAATACAGTCTAGTCCACCAATTCAAAGCAGTTCTGTAAGCGCTCCTGTGCTTCCCTCATCCATACCTTCTTGGTCCTCGGTACTGGTGCTGCAGTCTTCAGTTTCTGCCTATACTCAGGGAGTAGAAGTACAGCCAGGTGATCAGACTTCCCAAAGTGAGGGCATGGAATAGCATGGTAGGCATTCTTGCCTACCATGGTGGTGTAGCAATGGTCCAGTGTGTTGTTTCCTCTGGTACTGCAAGTGATCTGTTGATGGTAGTTGCTTCATGATTTTTTTCAGACTGGCCTGGTTAAAATCTCCCAAAACGATGGTGAAGGCATTAGGGTGTGCTGTTTCATGCATGTTGATCCCATTGCTCAGATCATCTAAAGCCTGATTGACATTGGCCTGAAGTGCTACCAAAATGACCCCGGTAAACTCATGCAGTAGATAAAAAGGACAGCACTTTACTGCTAGATATTCCAGGTCTGGTGAGCAGAACTGGGACAGCACTGATACATTTGAGCACCAAGAAGAGTTGATCACGAGGGAGAGGAGGTGTTGGGAGTTGTTAAAATACATTAGGATGGATAAGTCCCCGGGGACTGACAGAATATTCCCCAGGCTGCTCCATGAGGCAAGGGAAGAGATTGCTGAACCTCTGGCTAGGATCTTTATGTCCTCATTGTCCACGAGAATGGTACCGGAGGATTGGAGGGAGGCGAATGTTGTCCCCTTGTTCAAAAAAGGTAGTAGGGATAGTCCAGGTAATTATAGACCAGTGAGCCTTACGTCTGTGGTGGAAAAGCTGTTGGAAAAGATTCATAGAGATAGGATCTATGGGCATTTAGAGAATCATGGTCTGATCAGGGACAGTCAGCATGGCCTTGTGAAGGGCAGATCATGCCTAACAAGCCTGATAAAGTTCTTTGAGGAGGTGACCAGGCATATAGATGAGGGTAGTGCAGTGGATGTGATCTACATGGATTTTAGTAAGGCATTTGACAAGGCTCCACACGGTAGGCTTGTTCAGAAAAGTCAGAAGGCATGGGATCCAGGGAAGTTTGGCCAGGTGGATTCAGAATTGGCTTGCCTGCAGAAGGCAGAGGGTCATGGTGGAGGGAGTACATTCAGATTGGAGGGTTGTGACTAGTGGTGTCCCACAAGGATCTGTTCTGGGACCTCTACTTTTTGTGATTTTTATTAACGACCTGGATGTGGGGGTAGAAGGGTGGGTTGGCAAGTTTGCAGACGACACAAAGGTTGGTGGTGTTGTAGATAGTGTAGAGGATTGTCGAAGATTGCAGAGAGACATTGATAGGATGCAGAAGTGGGCTGAGAAGTGGCAGATGGAGTTCAACCCAGAGAAGTGTGAGGTGGTACACTTTGGAAGGACAAACTCCAAGGCAGAGTACAAAGTAAATGGCAGGATACTTGGTAGTGTGGAGGAGCAGAGGGATCTGGGGGTACATGTCCATAGATCCCTGAAAGTTGCCTCACAGGTAGATAAGGTAGTTAAGAAAGCTTATGGGGTGTTAGCTTTCATAAGTCGAAGGATAGAGTTTAAGAGTCGTGATGTAATGATGCAGCTCTATAAAACTCTAGTTAGGCCACATTTAGAGTACTGTGTCCAGTTCTGGTCGCCTCACTATAGGAAGGATGTGGAAGCATTGGAAAGGGTACAGAGGAGATTTACCAGGATGCTGCCTGGTTTAGAGAGTATGGATTATGATCAGAGATTAAGGGAGCTAGGGCTTTACTCTTTGGAGAGAAGGAGGATGAGAGGAGACATGATAGAGGTGTACAAGATATTAAGAGGAATAGACAGAGTGGACAGCCAGTGCCTCTCCCCCAGGGCACCACTGCTTAGTACAAGAGGACATGGCTTTAAGTTAATGGGAGGGAAGTTCAAGGGGGATATTAGAGGAAGGTTTTTCACTCAGAGAGTAGTTGGTGCGTGGAATGCACTGCCTGAGTCAGTGGTGGAGGCAGATACACCAGTGAAGTTTAAGAGACTACTAGACATGGAGGAATTTAAGGTGGGGGGTTATAAGGGAGGCAGGGTTTGAGGGTCGGCACAACATTGTGGGCCAAAGGGCCTGTAATGTGCTGTACTATTCTATGTTCTATGAGGCATACTCCTCCACCTCTGCTTTTGAGAGACTCTATACATCTTTCCTGACGGTATACAGTCGATCTGAATCGCTGCATCCGGTACAGAAGGGGTTCATGGAAGGGGATGAATGCTGCAAAATACAGAGAGATCCTGCTAGCCTGTCCCGGAAAGTTTAAACTGGGGAGGAAATTCTCTTTCAGCAGTATATCAACCCAAAGCACAGTGCCAGAGCAGCTATGGAGTGGCTTCAAATGAAGAAAATTGATATTTGATAATTGATATAAGAAAAATGAAGAAAATTGATGGCACAGTTAGCACCTGACCTTAACCCAATCAAACATCTCTGGCAAGACCTCAAGAATTCTGTCCACCACTGATCTCCAAATAACCTGGTAATTTGAGCAATTTTGCAAGTAGGAATGGCAAATCTTGCTTTATCATGTGCAAAGCTAATAGAGACTTGTCCAAAAAGACTACTGGCTGTAATAACTACAAATGGTACAGGAGTACTGAGCAAAGGGGGGGAGGGGGGGGGAGAAGAATACTTTTGAACAGCTGACATTTCAGTTTTTGAATTTTTAGTTTCTTATGCTTTACAATTTTGTTTTTTTGGGCTCTAATGTGGAAAAAAGATGAGCATGAGAGTCACAAATAAAAAATCTTAGTTAAATTGTTCAAAATCCCTGTTTGTAATACTCATTTATGTGTTGGGGTTGAATACTTCTGCAGGGCAGTGCATGTAAGGCTCCAATGGGATACATTTAGTGTATTGTATATATGTGGTCTCCTTATGCAAAGATTATTTGCCTAAACACACAAAATGCTGGTCAGGCAGCATCTATGGAAGAAATGAGCAGAAAATGTTTTGGGCCAAGACTGTAAAGAAAGGGGGCATAAGCCAGAATAAAAGGGAGGGGGAGGAAGGAGGGAGGAGCACCAGCTGGCAGGTGATGGGTGATGGGGGGGGGGAATCAGAATGACGTGAGAAGCTGGGAGATGATAGGTGGAAGAGGCAAAAGGATGAAGATATAATCTGAAAGGAGTGGTCAGGCAACCATAGAATAAAAGGAAGGAGGTGGGAGCCAAAAGTTGTAAGGGATGGGTAATGGGCAGGTCCTGGTAGTGGGTGAAGGGGAAGAGAAGGGGTTTCCTCTCTCCTGTCCTGTAATGCAAGCATTAATTAGAATGATTTTAGTGTTTTCATCACTTGAGTTCTAGGTGTGACCCCATCATCGAAATTTCAACACCTCTACATTACTGCAACAATTTTTACTAGGTACTAGTGCCATTAAGGACTGGAAGGAAAAATTTCTTCATTCAAGATTTGTGAAGCTAAAGAATTTCCTCTATCAAAGCACTATGGAAACTCAGTCCTTGAATAAGACTAATATTGATATACTTCTAGGTGTAAAAAGAATCCAGGTAACATGGGTAGGGTGATATATCCGAGAAGGAGGGAGATAGAATGAAAGGAAACTTGTAGAGAGTATAAAGGTCAGTATAGATAATCCTTTTCCTGTGCTGTGCATTCTATTCAATTTATAGCTTTAGCATTTAAAGAAAACATGAACCTAGGACAGAATACTTAAGAGTCAACATCAAATTATGTCAATCATCAAACCATGGACTGCTGCCTGACCTCCTGACTGCTTCCATATTTTCTGTCTTTGTCATTTTCCACGTCTGATTACTCAGTTGTCAGTGTATGACAATTCATATTAGGTGTTTAATTGCTTTCTTTGACTCTATTAAAACAGGAATAGACTGCAGCATATATTATCTTTGGTAATATATATGATTGCAGTATGACTATTCAAGCTTATTTTATGAGTTGCTCTGCTGCATACTATTAAGAAATGGTTTGTATTATTTAAATTGATGATGCCCACATTAAATTGCAAATCTGAGGTCACTGATACTATCAAACATTGATCTGATCTGAGCCATCTGTCAATGAGATATTAGTGCCAAAAATAACATAAAATTCAAAGAAAAGGCAAAAGTTATTAAGGAATACAAGCATTAAGGAATACAAGCATAATTAGAATATTAGGGCTTCATTGCTAGGGTTCTAAGATGATGTGACCCCATCATCAAAAATTCAACACCTCTAGATTGCTGCATCTATTTTTACCCTTTGAAACCAGCTCAAATAAACTCATTTGAAAGGGTAAGACTTGTATTACATTAAACAATAGCGTAAGATTAAAAAAATCCAGAATGCTAGAAACACACAGTGGCATCTGAAAAAAAAACTAACTTTTCAAATTGAAAACTATTTGTCATTTCAGATTACCAGCATCTGCATTTTTTTTCCAGTAACCATGTCAAATATGTCTATCCCGTTGAGTTTGATTTATTACCCTGTGAAATTATGGCTGAATTTCTGTTAACACTACTTTCCCATCACAATCAGGATTGTTATTCAATGACATGATAATATCCAATGCCAGGTTTATTACCCTATCCATGTTACTTGGATTCTTTTTACACCAAAAAATCTATCAATATTAGTCTTAAATATATTCAAGGACTGAGTTTCCATAGTACTTTGATGGAGATCGTTTGTTAGCTTCACAAATCTTGAGTGAAGAAATTTCTCCTTCCAGTCCTTAATGGCACTGGTATCTAGTAAAAAAGATGAAGTCACCAAAAAGGTGTTGAACTTTTGATGATGGAGTCCCATCATCCTAGAACCCAAGTAGTGATGCAGTAAAATCATTCTAATTATGCTTGTATTCCTTATTAACCTTTTCCTTTTGTTTGAATCTTATGTTAACAAACTTTTACCCTATGACTCTTAATTTTTTTTTGTCCATCCATGGAAGACCTACTGGCCCATTTCAGAGGGTATTTAAGATTCAACTATTGATATACATGGAGTCAAATATAGGCTAAACCAGGGATTCCCAAGATTTTTTTTTTATGCTGTAGACCTCTGCCATTAATCAAGGGGTCATTGGACGAGAGATGGGGAACCCCTAGAAAGTTGACAGATTTCCTCTTTGAAGAACATGATGGATTTTTCAACACAATTCAGTAAATTATTTTGTGATTAGCAGAACTAGGGAGCATTTTTCAAAATTAACTGATGTTAAATACCACAGCTATATGGTGGGATTTTTACGTTGCATCTCTGGATTGTATTCCTTGTGTCCAGCTTGATAACTACAGTACCACCCATCATATTACTTAATCCAAAACCTATATGGTGTTATACAACATTATTTTTAAACTCTTTACATTATATTGCAAACTTTCAGTGCCATCTTCAATTTGTTAATTTGGTAGTTTCTAACATGGCAAATTATTGATGCAAAGAAATGTTTCTTTTCTAATTTTGGTTTTATTTACCACTTCAGACAACGGCATTAGGGACAATCCTTTGTAAAGTTCCCAGCCCACAGAAGTTCAACAGAACAAACCAGCAAATCAGTACAAGTAGAACAGTTAGAAGTCTATTTGTCATAGGCTGGACATTTCAGTCATATGTATCTTATCCATATAAGATTTTGGTTTGAAAATATTTTAAACAATTTTAACCCAAGGAAAAAAAAAACAATTACATAGAGAATAACTAAAAATACATAGCCCAAAGAGTCATAATGGTCCAGTATCAATTGGTGGTGTATTTTAAAGGCATATTTTTAGTTCATTTTCTGAAATTACTTTATGCACTAAAATAGGATATTTATTTTAATCTTGGCAGGTATTTGTGAATCAGCTGTTAGCAGCATTTCTTCACATTTACATGTTGTACAGAAACTGCAGGTCTTTATTTCACGGCAGTGAATTCAATTAACAAAAATCTTCACACGTTTTACCCAATGAAGTCAGGTACATTTTTTGTGAACATATTCCCAAAATATTCCTATCTGCCACAATTTTTTTTTGCTACTAGATCCAATTAAGCATTATTTTAAATTTGCATGTTCATTCAATTGGAACAATTTATTTCTGGAAATATATTTTAAACTCGATGGTAAATTTGTATCTGGTTGAAGAGGAATTTCAACTTGTTTCTTTGGGAACTAACATTTTAAGAAAACAATTCCTGTACAAAAGCAAAAGATTTCAGAAATAAATTAAACATTGATAGTTAGATGCTTCTGTTAAATTCCACCATGCTACTCTGAGAATTATGAAACAAGCTTGTCACTGAAATCTGTTTGCATTTTAGAATTGTGTATTACACAAGCCACGTACAGTATTAGACCGAGATGTATCCATATTCTCATGTTTAAAAATGTAGGTAAATTCCACATCATACAAAAAGTAAAGTACACAAGCCAAATCCATCATTACAACTTTGCACAAATCTAACCGTAATATACAAATCATATAAAGATATTCCTGCACAGTTTAGAACTTGGAACCGTATATAGAATAAAACTACAATAGAACTAATAATTTCTCAATTTAGAACCGTTTCTTATATTGGTATAGCAGATTACATAATTAATATTGCCTAAACAAGCTGCATTTATTCAAATGAGCCAATAACAATTGTTACGTTGCTCTTGGCTTCATGCAGTTTTGACTACACATTAACCTGGAAACAGTTGTTCCATTAGAACACTTCTTTGTATTGTTTTTATACTGTGCTATGTGATGTCAAAATGTTTTCTGAAGAGAAGAAATGCACTTTAAAACTACTCATAATAGTACACTTATATGAAACAAGAACCATTGGGTATCAAATATGGCCTTCATTTATGACAAGATTTACTGCATTAAAATGGCAAGTGGAAGATTATAGAAATTTGTAACTCTCCTCCCCCCGCCCCAATATGGTCATACACTCACCAATACCACACTAAGTCAACAGAGAATGAATCTCAGTCTGAACAAAGCAAGAAGTAATGCTCACATTTTAGAGGAGCATCTGAGCGTGAGCATAGATGAACATCTGAAATGCTGTCTGCGGCTACTGCAACACTCATTATTTATAAACTAGTAGGCAGCACAGTCTCAAGTAATGCAAAGTTTCTTTGTGAAGATTACAGAATACAAATTCAGTAAAATGCAAATGTTAAAATGATGGATGATTGGCGTTTTATGGAGGCAAGTAAAAGAAAGGATTAGGGTCAATCATAATCAGATGCTGGTGCAGCTTCTTTAAAAAATGCTTCTGATGTCTTATTCGTTGATTGGAGGTAGCTGCTTTTCAATGAACTCTTTGATATCCAACATTTCCTAATTTTAAAACAAAAAAAATTGTTAGAATTGTTTTAATGAAACAGCCAAAAACTGGCTCTAATATAATGTGACTATCAGAATATCGACACCTGTCCTCCACGGGACCGTGAATAACACTAAATAGAATGCAGTTCAAGGGATTATATCAAGTAGAGTCCAGCCCCTAGTATAAAAAAGCTACTTATTAACCACGAGGACCCCTACTCCAATTATAATCACCAAATACTGAGCTCCAATGCACCATTTTAAGCCCAAATATCTTTGTACTCCACTCTGAAACTAACATATCTCATGCCTGAGTTGGCTTCCTGACCTTTGTCATTTCTCATTCTAATCTAATTTAAAAAGTATATTCCTCTTACACCTTCTAATTCCAAATAATATAAGAAACAAATAAATGCTTGTTTGCTTCATCACATGGCTTATTTCACAACTACAAAATGTAAATGCTTTCTTGAAATCCCTATTGCCATGAAGATTGATCATGGAACTTTCCAACTACTTATTAATGGTACATGAGTATCAAAAAATATATGCCACCTCTAAAAGTTATATTTTCTTCTCCGATCTTTTCCTAAGTCATTGCATTTACAAGTTTACTGCCTTACCTGGCAGTTAACCAACTTCTAGATTGCTAATATCCTTGTGATTTTAGTAGCAAAGAACGAGTCAAACAGCTTGTGCACTGCATTTTGTAAATAATTAGGTTCTTATTTCACTAGAGTCCATTGTGGGAAGAATAGTTTGATAGGGTATATTGGTATAAGACAAAAGACAATCATGATCAAGGGATATTTGGATGCATGTATTTTCTAATGCAGCCCACGAAATAAAGTGGGGTTTTGTTTTTAAAATTCAGGCATGTAGGATTATCTGGTACAGGTTTCCCCCGTTATCCGAAGGTAGACCATTCCTATGAAACGGTTCGTAAGCTGGAATGTCGTAAAGTGAATAAGCAATTACCATTTATTTATATGGGAAAAATTTGTGAGCATTCCCAGACTCAAACAATAACCTACAAAATTATGCCAAGTAACATAAAACCTAAAATAACAGTAACATATAGTAAAAGCAGGAATGATAGGATAAATACACAGACTATATAAAGTAGAAATACTTTTCTGCAATCATTGCAGCACTGTCTAGTGTAGCGAAAATTTCATGCAAGCGCTCTCGGCGGAAGCACTCTCTCTGGTAACCTTTAAGCTATGAAGCTGTCAAATCATACCAAATAACACATAAAAATACACAGCCTACATAAAGTAGAAATAATGTATGTACAGTGTAGTTTCACTTACTGGAATTGGGAAGACAGCGAGCACACTGATGATGGTGTATCGCTTGGCAATTTTTTCCAATAAATTGCAGTTATGTCACAGATAAACACTTGCTTATACGAATAACCACCTTCTGTAATTACTTTCTTCAGTTATGCTGGGAACTTTTTGGCAGCTTCAGTATCAGCCGAAGCACTCTTTCCTGTAAACGTTAAACTATGAAGCTGCCCTTGCCTCAGAAACCGATCAAATCACCCATGACTACCTTTAAATTCCACTTCCGCAACACTTTCGTCACCATCGTCCAATGCTTTCTGTTTCAGCTTATTAAAAAGACTGACTCCTTAAGTATAAGATAACTTAACGAAACACCACACTTTGTACACCCATCAATCCACTCAAGCAGTAGACTTTCCATTTTATCCATTATTGGATGCCGACTAAAAGAGACCACTTTGCTATGAGCAGAACCAATAGTAACATCGGCAGCTTTCAAGATCTTTCTCTCTGCCTGTAAAAAGTGCGAATGGTGGACAGAGGCAAGTTCAGCATGAGGACAATGTCTTTACTTCATTCACCACGATCGAAACGCTTAATTATATCTAGTTTTATGCTAAGTGTAACACTCTTACGAGCTCTTTTAGGCTTTTCCAATAACTTAGAACTCATCTTGCTAACAGATGCACAAAATAAATTGAGATAAAGCACAGTTGCTCACAGGCACGTGTTTAAGCTATGGTGGCTAGAATGCAGTTCCGGGGGAGGAGCTGCTCGGGGTGCGCACTTTTATTTTCGTAAAAGTGAAAACAATCTTCAGCTAGCTAAAACAGATAACTAATGTAGGTCTTTTGTAACAGTGAGCTGTCGTAAAGGGAACGTTCGAAAAACGGGGGCCACCTGTACTTCCTTCATCAGCCTGACTTAGAATAGTTACCCCAAAACACAGAATCCAATAAAAATGTTTTGGTCTATAAATCTGCATGATATAAAATAATTATTTAATCACTGAGCCAATGGGGTAGGAACACTCAGGTGAAAATGGGGTCAAAGGGGAACGCAGAATAATCATAAATATCACAAAATTATTAAAAGGTCTTTAGTTTTATTTTGAAAAGAACAATTCTGCTATTTTAAAAGGGTTATGAGGTAATATTTAATTTCTTTTAGTCTTACATTAAAACATTTAGATAAAGTGGCTATTTTGTCATTCATTCAATACAACCATAATATTTGACAATTTTTTTTGAATATATTCAACTTCAACTTAAGATTTTTAAATGCTTACCTTAGAACAAGAACAATGCATCACGTTTGGGTAGGACTTGAAAATGACATTTTCTGGATTGATGATAGTTTTTAATTTACTAGAAGTAAGATTACCAAATGCTAGAGGCACAAGCTGGTCTGCCTCTCCATGACACTGAAGAATATGAATATCCTTGTTCGGACTATTAGCAGCTGCCTGGGGAACAAAACAATAATAACTAGTAGGACATAGAGATTCACTGATTAATAAAAATAAGTAGGAATAAAAGTTGTGTGTGAAACTCTCAAAACACCTGATGACCCCAAGTTATATCATTGATGATACGTTCAGAGCATCCTGAGATACATTCTTTAAAAAAAAACACATAAATGAAAATCCTAGAAAATAAATATGTGAAGGTCATGTTTCCATTTAAATTTGTACATTCTTAGTCAAATAGTCAATTTTCAGCAGATATAGACTGAAATGATTACTATTTAACCTTTCCATTACATGTGGCAAACATAGCTCAAAAACACTTTGATATACAACACTTGCAAATGTATAATCAAAATAATCCATTAATAACAGTATTTTTCTTCAAATGCATTACAAATTTTGTCATTGTGCAAGATATCGATGCCCACAATTTAACTGCATAAATCTCACTATATTACTGAGGTAATCATGGCTAGATAAATCATGGCAGAATTTTAGTCAAATAACTGGGTTTGGACAGAGAACTGCTGGCAATAAATCTCGTTTAATAAAAATTCCTTCCTAAGCTTTTGCTATTAAGCAATATATAGTAAGACAGAAGAATGCATTATAACTGAAAACATAAATATATTGCAAGTTTGTAGTTGAAACAGCAAAGGAACACACTTTTCAACCTTAAACATATTCACAATACAATTAGGAATGGGTACTGAATTAATAATTGCAGGATCCATGTGTCTATTTTCTGTCCATTGGAGCCATGTATATAATTTTAGTCTATTTAACTTGGTGGGATGTTTACTATGGCACTGTCACGTGGGTTAGGGCGTGGTAAAAGCAAATGAACATATTTACATTTTGTGTTAGCTATTTGTTAGCCACGGTCAATGATACTTTTTGTTGACTGCTTAAATATGTTTTGCAATTGGAATGCTAATGTATGCTTAGTTTGACAAGTTATATTGTTTAGTTATGCTGATTTGAATTTAGTTTTGTTAGTTTAAAAAAAAAATCGATACAAGATCGTTCATCTTTGCTGGTTTCTTATTAAAAGATCAAATGTACCCTTTCGATCTGGAAATTCATTATATGGAAGCACGTCATACAGTGTCAATTACCCTGGTCTCGTCTCTCAGTGGTATTGGTTTGTCTTCCAATAACCGCTACAATACTTAATGAATCATGTAACAAACTAACCTTATGATAGTGTAATGTATAATTGAATAGAGAAGGAACTGTTACAGTTAGAATAAATTCAGTTTTACTTAATACAAGAAATAGGTAAAAAAGATTTTAAAACTTGCACTTCGTTGCAAAGGAATCAAGAACAGGATCAAGTTTGATATCACCGGTATATGTCGTGAAATTTATTAACTTTGCAGCAGTAGTACAATGCAATACATAATAGAAACATAGAAAACCTACAGCACAATACAGGCCCTTCGGCCCACAAAGTTGTGCCAAACATGTCCCTACCTTAGAAATTACTAGGCTTACCCATAGCCCTCTATTTTTTTAAGCTCCATGTACCTATCCCAAAGTCTCTTAAAAGACCCTATCGTTTCTGCCTCCACCACCATTGCCAGCAGCGCATTCCACACACTCACCACTCTCTGAGTAAAAAACTTACCCCTGACATCTCCTCTGTACCTACTCCCCAGCACCTTAAACCTGTGTCCTCTTGTGGCAACCATTTTAGCCCTGGGAAAAAGCCTCTGACCATCCACACGATCAATGCCTCCCATCATCTTATATACCTCTATCAGGTCACCTCTCATCCTCCTTCGCTCCAAGGAGAAAAGGTCGAGTTCACTCGACCTATTCTCATAAGGCATGGTCCCCAATCCAGGCAACATCCTTGTAAATCTCCTCTGCACCATTTCAATGGTTTCCACATCCTTCCTGTAGTGAGGTGACCAGAAATGAGCACAGTACTCCAAGTGGGGTCTGACCAGGGTCCTATATAGCTGCAACATTACCTCTCAGCTCCTAAATTCAATTCCACGATTGATTATATACACCATATGTCCTCTTAACTGCAGAGTCAACCTGCACAGCTGCTTTGAGCATCCTATGGACTTGGACCCCAAGGTCCCTCTGACCCTCCACACTGCCAAGAATCTTACCATTAATACTATATTCTGCCATCATATTTGACCTACCAAAATGAACCACTTCACACTTATCTGGGTTGAACTCCATCTGCCACTTCTCAGCCCAGTTATCAATGTCCCACTGTAACCTTTGACAGCCCTCCACACTATCTACAACACCCCCAACCTTTGTGTCATCAGCAAACTTACTAACCCATCCCTCCACTTCCTCATCTAGGTCATTTATAAAAATCACTAAGAGTAAGGGTCCCAGAACAGATCCCTGAGGCACACCACTGGTCACCGACCTCCATGCAGAATATGACCCATCTACAACTGCACTTTGCCTTCCGTGGGCAAGACAGTTCTTCTTCCACAAAGCAATGTCCCCTTGGATCCCATGCCTCCTTACTTTCTCAATAAGCCTTGCATGGGGTACCTTATCCAATGCCTTGCTAAAATCCATATACACAACATCTACTGCTCTTCCTTTATCAATGTGTTCAGTCACATCCTCAAAAAAATTCAATCAGGCTCGGAAGGCACGACTTGCCCTTGACAAAGCCATGTTGGCTATTCCTAATCATATTATCTCTCTCCAAATGTTCATAAATCCTGCCTCTCAGGATCTTCTCTGTCAATTTACCAACCACTGAAATAAGAGTCACTGGTCTATAATTTCCTGGGCTATCTCTACTCCCTTTCTTGAATAAGGGAACAATATCCACAACCCTCCAAATCCAAAGGAAGCTCTCCCGTCCCCATTGATGATGCAAAGATCATCGCCAGAGGCTCAGCAATCTCCTTTCTCGCCTCCCATAGGTACATCTCATCTGATCCCGGTGTCTTATCCAACTTGATGCTTTCCAAATATCCTCTTTCTTAATATCTACATGCTCAAGTAATCTCTCCCCAGTAGCCTCAGCAAACCTCCCCACCAGGATATTGGTCCCCCTGGGATTCAAGTGCAACCTGATCTTTTTGTACAGGTCACACCTGCCCCAAAAGAGGTCCCAATGATCCAGGAATCTGAATCCCTGCCCCCTGCTCCAATTCCTCAGCCATGCATTTATCCTCCACCTCATTCTATTCCTATACTCACTGTCACGTGGCACAGGCAGTAATCCTGAGATTATTACCTTGGCGGTCCTGCTTCTCAACTTCCTTCCTAACTCCCTGTAGTCTGTTTTCAGGACCACTTCCCTTTTCCTACCTATGTCATTACAATACATAAGAATAGAAAAAATGAATTAAAGTATTACTCCACTTGGAGTACAGTGCTCAGTTCTGGTCACCTCACTATAGGAAGGATGTGGAAACCATAGAACGGGTGCAGAGGAGATTTGAGAAACCCAGAAGTGCTCTTCTAGCACTTGTTGCTTGAGCATGTATAGACTTTTTTTTCTTGTCATTATTCCCTAAACAACACAGTATAACAACTATTTACATAGCATTTACATTGTATTAGGTATTATAAGTAATCTAGAGATCATTTAAAGTATATTGGAGGATGTGCATAGGTTATCATGGATCGGGATCGAAAAAACCCAGAACTTCTCTTACTAAGTAATTCGGAACAGGTACATCCGGTATTATTTAGTGTCAGTTAGTCAAACATTTATCTTAGTATATAGTATATATTTTATCTTTCTATGCATATGAAACACTTAAGAAACATATGTATTTCAACAACTAAACCACTGCGTTGCTTAGTAATAATTGTAGCTTTCATCGGGGTAGGGCCTTTCTCACTTTATCAATTAAAATTGTTCCGATCGTTGACCGACTGTAGCCTAACGCTTTTCCAATGACTGATGGTGTTTCACTTCTTTCCAATCGCTTTATTATTTCCACTTCATTTTCAGTCGCGATCGTGATTATTTTTGTGAACAGAAACAGTGTGAATTCAGAGTTCCGCCAGGTCCTAAAGACCACCACACTGAGACAGGTTAAATAAGGAACTCGAGCATCCTTGTTTTTTGGTATCTGCACGGGGTCCCGGAACCAATCCCTTGTGGATAAGGAGGGAAGGTGGGGGGGAGAGAGGGGGGGAGAGAGGGGGGGAGAGGGGGGGGGGAGAGGGGGGGGGAGAGGGGGGGAGAGAGGGGGGGAGAGAGGGGGGGGAGAGAGGGGGGGGAGAGAGGGGGGGGAGAGGGGGGGGGAGAGGGGGGGGAGAGGGGGGGGGGAGAGGGGGGGAGAGAGGGGGGGAGAGAGGGGGGGGGGAGAGGGGGGGGAGAGGGGGGGGGAGAGGGGGGGGAGAGGGGGGGGAGAGGGGGAGGGAGAGAGGGGGGGAGAGAGGGGGGGGAGAGAGGGGGGGAGAGAGGGGGGGGGAGAGAGGGGGGGGGGAGAGAGGGGGGGGAGAGAGGGGGGGGAGAGAGGGGGGGGAGAGAGGGGGGGAGAGAGGGGTGGGAGAGAGGGGGGGAGAGAGGGGGAGAAGAGTGTGTGTGTAAAAAATAAAGGTTACATTAACTAATTAGTGCAAGAATAGAAATAGAGTTGAAATAGTTCTCGTGGGTTCAACGTCTATTCAGAAATCGAATGGCAGACAGCAAGAAGTTGTTCCTGAATCATTGAGTGTGTGTCTTCAGGCTTCTGGACCTCTTTCCTGATGGTAGCAATTAGAACAAGGCATGACATGGGTGATGGGGGGTCCTTAATGATGGAAAGGGAGGTACAAAGGTCCAGGCTTTGGGGCTTTTTGGTCAGAACTATAGGAACTGTAGTCAATAAGCAGCATTCTGACATAGGTACTTGTATGGTCCCGAAAATCCAAAGCCCTGTGAAGAGCCAAAGCGATTGCATCCACCACAGACCATTTGCGGCAATAGGCAAATTGCAGTGGGTCCAGGTACTAGACGAGACAGGAATTCATTCTAGCCATAACCAACCTCTGAAAGCACTTTATCACCATAGATGTGAGTGCTACTGGATGATAGTCATTAAGGCATCTCACTATGCTCTTCTTGGGCACTGGTATAATTGTTGCCGTTTAGAAGTAGGTGGAAACTTTAGCAATGAGATATTGAAAATGGCTTTGAACATCTCTGCCAGTTGGTTAGCTCAGGTTTTCAGAGCCCTATCAGGTACTCCATTGGGGCCTGTCACCTTGTGAAGGTTCACCCTCTTAAAAGACAGCCTGATGACAGCTCTGAGACAGAGATTACAGGGTCACCGGGTGTTGCGGGAATCCACAAAGCTGTAGTTCAGATGCATATAGAATATTATCCCATATTCTTCATTAAATTCAAAGTTGCATTATGATTAAACCCACTGGTTTATCATAATACACTAGAGAAGGGGTTCCAAACATTTTTATCCCACGGACCCCCACTATTAACTGTGGGGTCAGTGAACTCTAGATTGAAAACCCCCATACTAGAGTGAAACTGAAAGCCAAAATGACCAATAGCTGTGATTTAGTTGGTAGCATTCTCTTCTTGGTAGTTAAGAGTTCAAATACTTCTTCAGAGAATCAAGTACAAAGTTAACACTCCAATACAGCACTAAGAATGACTGCACTGTTCGATGTGTCATATTGTATATGGCACATTAAACTGAGACTTTATTAACTCTTGCATGATGATAAAAGATCAAATTCCACTCTTTCAGGGGCAGTTATCCCTGATATCCTGGTCCAAATTAACAATATTTTGCTCTGTATTCATCATTATCATCTTTTCAAAACGAGTTAATAATCTCCAAGACCCAGGCCTCCATACTTGCTTGTGTAACTGGATCCTCACTTTCTTCTCTATCAGACACCAGTCAGTTTGGATTGGCAGCATCTCCTTCACAATCACTATCAGCACAGGTACACCACAGGGCTGTGTACTTAGTCCCCACTATACTCGCTTAATACCTATGACTGTGAGTGCAAGCACAGCTCCAATGCCATATTCAAGTTTTTGACAACACAACTGCTGTTGGCCAAATCAAAGACGGAGATGAATCGGCATAGAGGAGGGAGATTAAAAATCTGGTTGAACGATACCACAACCTCACTCAATGTTGGCAAAACCAAACACCTAACAACTGACCACAGAAGGAGGAAACCAGAGGTTCATGAGCCGGTTCTCACCAAATGATCAGAGGTAGAGTAGTATCTTTAAATTCATTGGCTTTTTCAGTTTTGAGGATCTGTCCTGGGTTCAACATGCATATACCATCATAAAGAAGGCACAGCAGAATCTCTATTTTCTTAGAAGTTTGCACAAATTCAGCATGTCATCTAAAACTTTGACAAATTTCTATAGATGCGCAGTGAAGATTATCCTGACTGGTTGCATTGTGGCCTGTATGGAAACACCAATCCCCATGAATGGAAAAACCTTTATGGATACAGCCCAGTCCAACACAGGAAAAGCCCTCCCACCATTTTGCACATCTACAGGGAGCGCTGGCACAAGAAAGCAGCATCCATTGTCAAGAACCCCCACCAGAATCAAGAACAATTATTAACCTTCAACCATCAGGAGTTAGATTCAGCTTGGATAACTTCACTCAGCTCCACACCGAACTATTCCACAACCAATGGATACACTTTCAAAGACTCTAAAAGCTAATGTTCCCAATATTATATATATATTTTTGTAATTGCACAGTTTGTCTTCTTATGCACATTGGATGTTAATCCATCTTAGTGTGTAGTTTTTTTTACTGATTTATTGATTCTATTGTTTCTTTGTAAATACTGTGATTGCCTGCAAGAAAATGAATCTCAGGGTATGTTGACATAATGTACTTTGATAATAAATTTACTTTGAACTTTGAAATAAATTTCTCCAAGAGATATAAATATAAGTTACTTGGACATCACTAATATTATTGTCATAATAACATAATTGTCAGTGTGAAGTTCAGTGAAAAAGGGTGCATGGATGATTGATAAGGGCATTTCCCACTTGGAATTAGAATGAAAATTCAAAAAGTTGTTATTCCACTCAGACTATCCCACCCCTTAAGTGTGTTAAATAATTTCAACTGATGCATTTTCAGAAAAAGACCAGCTGCTGGGAATAGTGTTGTTGCAGAAAGCTAGGGCATGAGTCTCTGAGGAAATGACGTCCTGTGTTTGTAAGTTAAATAGTCCTAACTGAGGATGGTGCCAGTTTCCAGTGGCAAGCCTCTACAGGATAGATCCTGGCTTGTCTAATTTCTTTTAACTTTTGACAAAATAGATCTTATTAAGTCCGGATTCTGTTTGTGACCTGTTCCTTCTGCAGGATGCACACACAAGAATGAAAGTTGCATTTCAGAAAATGCTCAAAACATCCAGGTCATTTCAAGTTAAACAATCTGACTAATGATCTTCAACCTGAAAGTTGCAGGAGCCAGATGGCTGCAGATCACAGCTCATCTTTCCATAGATGCTGTCTGACCCATTGAATATTTCCAGCATTTACTAATTTTATTTCAGATTTTCAGCATCTACAATTATCATTTAAATATGCCTTGCATGCTGATCAACTTTGCAGATAACGGTCTCATACATCAGATACATGACAAATCTATAAGTTTCTTAATGGACTTTAAAAATCCAAAGGATGTCTCAGATATTGAAGAAAAAGCCTTTTCTAATTGAAAATTGATAATCTAGCACACATAAACATGGCAACATGTACAGAACTTAAAGAATTTTTAGGCCATTTTAAATGCCTAAGAATTCAAAGGATAGGAATCTCCATCACAATAAATCTAGTTTAATAGTTGAAGTTAGTTGTTTACTATCTTTACAACAGTCATAAAATTGCACTACTTTTTCCTTAAATAATGTGACTGTTTGAAGTATAGATTTAAGGATTCCATGACTGACTTCACTAATGGATCAGTAATATTACCATATTTGTGATGATACAAGATTTCCACATATGACCAAAACTAGATATGGAAATTATAGTTGCCAAACTAAAACAACCTTTTATATACAGTTTTACTACTTCTTCAAAAAAAGGTTTTTCTCTGCTTTCAGTGGAATCATTTTTTCTTAAAATATACACTATCACTCAAGTTTAATCTTCAAAGTTTTTCCCTCTTATCTTGCAGAGTGGAGAGTGCCACAGATCTTTAATAATGACCCAAACGAAGATATGGTTATTTAATTAGTACCTCTGGAAAAGCATTCCGAAGTGGAAGCCAACAGCTAAGGGCAATCACACCTCCAAGCTTCTGATGTGTTGTCAACGCTGTGTACAATGACAGAGCACCTCCCTATAGAATAAATTAAACAATGAAGTTTAATAATCATTAAATGCATTAAATAGACTTATCATTGCTAACATTTTAATGCTGATGCTCTAACTGAAGCTTAATTTTTTTTATTAAAAAGTGCTCTGGCTGATATTTGTCGATCCAATAAGTCATCAAATAAGGATAAGAACAGAATATGCTGAAAACACTCAGCAAAGAATGGAGGAGTTGTCAATAGCTGAAGAATTTGAAAACAATTTCAGAAGGCTACAATTTGCCCAGATGGAAGATGAGGCACATTCCTCAAGCTGTCTTGGGCCTCATTATATTAGTTCAAGAGACCACATACAGAAAGCTTTTTTGATCCGTATCAAAACTGGCCATTCATTATAGTGGTTCAGTTTTTCTCTCCATTTGTATAGCCTAACCTATTGGGCTTGTCCTCCACTTCAGCTAATACCACAAAGCATCATGCGTTTTAACTGCCACATTAGCCCATTTAGTCTATGCAGCTCTTCCCAACCTTGTTACTGAGAATTAACTCTTCCCTAGTTCTGAGAAAAGGTCTTTAACATGAAGTGTTAACTTTTTCACTTTCCATTGATGCTGGTGACATGTTGTTCCCAGCATTTTCTGTTTTATTTCAGATTTTATGAAATAACTTTTAAAAATATTTTCATTATTGTAAAATAGGAAATAATTCTAACTTTCATTTGAAATTTAATCCAGTAATGAATTCTATAATGAATAACTCAATCATAGTTAGAACATATATGCCCCATCTTAGAATGAAAAGCAATCTAATGATGCTCCATTAGAAAGTTCAGAAAAATCAGCTTGCATTTGTTTTCTAATTCTACATTGTTAGCTTTAAAAATATTTAATATGCTGATTATATTATTTCTAATACATATAATTCAGAAAAATGGAAAAACTGCAAAAAAAAAACACAAATTAAATAAATGTGTCAGTAACAGCTGGGTTCCAAGACAAACTTTTTTTTGTGTCACATCAGGCCATGTTTTAAAAATTGACTGGAAGGGGACACTGATCAATGCATAAAGAAATTATTGAAGTTACTTTCTTTGAAATTACAGGACATCTTTGAAAAGACCAAATGAAAACAAACACAATGTCCGATGAACATATTTTACCTGAGAAAATCCTCCCAAAATAATTCGATGAGGTGGTATTCCATTCTTAACTTCAAGATCTATCATTGCTTTAACTGGAAAAAAGGTGATAAAAATAAACAGATGTTGCACAATTTCATGTAATGTATCAAAAATATGGAATTTGCTTAGTTGCAGTTGAAACTGACTTCCAAATTTACATCAACAGGTTATCTAAGAAAACCCTCGTCTTTCAACATCCATGTGAAATCTTCAGATTATGTAAACATTCTTTTCTCCATCAATTCCAAAGTCCAACTCCACAATAAATACCCTTTCTGCATTTCCTACCAGTTTCTGATCCCAAAAATATAAAGATTTCTTAAGTCACAAATGAAATTTCCATTATTCTGACCACGTTGTTTTATCTCTTCTCAGTCTGCCTTTAACTACTGATGATGCCCATTGCTTCACTCCTGTGCCAATGCCATTTCCCTACTGCCCGGTTCCTCTTTCACTTGATTTCATTACTTGAAATTGTAAAGCAAGAAAAACTTTGAAAAGAGTGAGCTTACTGCTTTTGAAAAGGCAAACCGTGGGGGGGTGTGTTTCATGGTAAACTCTGTAGTGCTCCAATGAGGTGGCTTTGTTGTACTCGTGTTTCCCCAACCTGGAACACCTAACGATCAAGTGCCAACTATTCTATTTACCAGGAGATTTCTGCTCCGTGATCCTGACTGCAGTTTGCATACCACTATCGGCTGACTGTAATCAGGCACTTGAGATACTGCGTGCTGCTGGTACCAAACAAGAAACAGTCCACCCCAACGCATCGTCAGGGACTTCAATCAGGCTTGTTTTAAGAAATCTCTGCACACTAGACCACTGTATACTATGATAAAGAATGCTCACCGTACCAAGCCCAGACCACATTTCAAGAAAATGTGATCACTTGGCTGTCTTCTGCTACCTGCATACAGAGGTAGCAAGGGTCCAGAGATAAGGACAACAAAGAGGTGGTCTAGGGAGGTGGAGGAGAGGCTACAGAATTGCTTTGAATTGGTGGACTAGGGCGTGTTCAAAGACTTATCAATGGAGCTGAATGGATACAACATGGTTCTCACAGACATTACAAAAAACAGCCATAGACGAGTGTGTTATCAGAAAATCATTCAGTCTTCCTCAATCAGAAGTCCTGGATTAACCATAAATCCGCAATCTGCTGAAGCCCAGATCAGAGGCATTTAGGTCCAGCAACCACGGCAGTTGTCAAGAAAGCTGTGTCACGGATGAAGTGGCCATTCTGGACCAAACTGGAATCAATGAAGGATGCTCGATAGCTTGAATGCTATTATCTCCTGCAAACTGAAATCAAGCGACATAAGTGATAAAAGTGCTTTTCTCTCAGATGAGCTCAATGTATTCTACGCTTGCTTTGGCTGTCAAAGCTTAGAGGAACATTCATAAACTTCCACAGACCCCGATGACCTTGTAATTTCATCATCTTGAGACGGACATGAGAGCATTCTGCTGGAGGGTGAACATCCAGCCCAGATGGGTTACCTCGCAGAGCACCAAAGACCTGGGCAACACACACAAAATGCTGAAGGAACTTAGCAGGCCAGGCAGCATTTTGTGTATCTTGCTTTGGATTCCAGCATCTGCAGATTTTCTTGTGTTTGTGATTCTACTAAAGACCTGTGTTGATCAAGTAGCTGGAGTATTCAACAATATCTTTAACCTGTTGCTTTGGCAGTCTGAGGTATCCACCTATTTTAATCAAGCTTTAATTATACCAGTACCTAAGAAAAACATGGTAACCTGCTTCAATGACTATCATCCATTAGCACTTACATCCACAGTGATGAAGTGCTTTGAGAGGTTGGTGATGAAACATATCAACTCCTGCCTAAGAAGTGACTTGGATTCGCTCCTGTTTGCCTACTGGCACAATAAGTCCAAAGTAGATGCCATTTCATTGGCTCTTCACTCAACTCTGGAACATCTG